>NW_024081453.1:465333-495760 GCF_003009895.1 Hyaena hyaena | reverse complement strand
TTACCCAAGGGATACAGAAATGCTGAGGCATAGGAGCACATGTACCCCAATGTTCATAGCAGCACTCTCCACAATAGCTAAAACATGAAAAGAGCCTAAGTGTCCATCAATGGATGAATGGATCAAGAAGATGTGGTTTATCTATACCATGGAATACTACATGGCAATGAGAAAGAATGAAATCTGGCCATGTGTAGCTACACGGATGGACCTTGAGGGTGTTATGCTGAGCAAAATAAGTCAGGCAGAGAAGGACAAATATCATATGTTTGCACGTATAGGACGATTAGGAGGAACTTAACTGAGGAACAAGGGGGAGAAGAAGGGGGGAAATGGTGGGGGAAAGGGAGAGAGGCAAACCATGAGAGACTCTTGAATGCTGACAAAAACTGAGGACCGATGGATGTGGGGGGGAGGGGGGGAGGGGCATGGAGGAGGGCACTTGTGGGGATGAGCACTGGGTGTTATGTGGAAACTAATTTGACAATAAACTATTTGAAAAAAAATAAAAACAACTGTGTTCATAGCAGAGTCTTGCATCAGAGAAACTGACGAAAAACAATCCTCTTTCCTAGCACCTGGCTCACCTTGGATGAGACTAGTCTCCTTCAGGGCTGGCCCAGGGAAAACACGGATCTGAGTGTGGTCTCAGACTCTAAGACAGGAATGGTCTAAGAAAGAAATAATGCCAAGAAAGAGTGTGTGGCTTCAGCTCGCTCTAGAAATAGTCCTGTTTCAGAAAGAGCGTTATGTTTTCAGGTGATGGTCCTAAAAGGAATTCTATTTCTAGTTTTGTCTATAAAAGTAATAGATACACACACTCACAGCTTCGGGGGCCCTGGTCGAATTGCAGTCTACCCAAATGGCACCTCCAAGAAGAATGTGACAATCGGGGTGACGGTGCTTCTAAGTTTGCCTTCCAAGATGGTTAGTTTGATGTGTTGACTTGATGGGGTAGGTGATGCCCAGATAGCTGGTCATTTCCGGGTATGTCCGTGAGCCTCTTGAAGAGATTAGCCTTTCAATCAGTAGGCTGAGAAAAGAAGATCATTTTCACCAGTGTGAGTGGGTGTCATCCAATCCTTTGAGGGTCTGAATAGAACAAAGAGGTAGAGGAAGGGAGAATTCTCTCTCTCTCCGCTTCAGCTCAGACATCCATCTTCTTGCCTTCAGACATTGGGGCTCCCTGGACTTGGACTTTGACTCAAACCAAGACTTACATCATTGGCCCCTCATCTCAGTCCTTCAGACTTGGAGTGACTTACACCACTGCCTTATCTGGGTCTCCAGCTTGCAAATGGCACATCACAGGACTTCTCAGCCTCCATAACCACATGACCCAGTTTTTATAATAACTTTCCTCTTCTATATCTATATGTATCTTGTTGGCTTTGTTTCTCTGGAGAACCTAAGACATCCCGACATAATTTTTCATAGTGTTCCTTTCAACTCTTTGTAGTCCCGGGATAATATGAATGCCTCTTTTCTCTCTCCAAAGTATTCCTGTTTGGACAGCAGGCTATACTGTCATCATATGGATAATATATACTCATCCTCATCTCAAGAGTTCCTAACTAAACCTTCATCTGGAAATCTCTAGAGAGCAGTGTGTCCAACAGAATTTTCTGCAACGATGGAAATGCTCCATACTTGTGCTATCTAATATTATCGGCACTAGCTGCATGTGGCTTTTATGCAGCAGGAGAGGACGAGAGTTTGAAATTTTACTCAATTTTAACTAGGTCACATTAAATGTAAATAGCCATGTGTGACTAGTGGCTACCACATGGAGCAGAACCATCCTGGAGTGTCTCTGTTTAGACGCCTGTCTCAGGCCTTCCTGACTTATTTTCTCCACCAGTATCACAACGTTCCCTGTAAGACTGATAGCTGAGTATGTGGTCTTTCTGGCAGTCCATGGAGACAAGCATATGGGCCCCTGCAATAGAAGGATTTTAGTGCTGATCACTGGGGGTAAAACAGACGGCATCATACAAATGCCAACCACAGAGGAGTTGCAGTAATGGAAAGAGGCTGCAAGGGCGAGGAGGAGAGGAGGGAACGGAGACTGAGCAACCCCTGCCTTGTCCCAGATCAAGCACCAGGTGGTGGGAGCTAGAAAGATATATGAGAAACCGTGTCCCTCTGCTTACAACCTGGCAGGGATGATGCAGCGTGCTTTTAAAGGATCTCATGCCAGAAGGGTAGGATGCCATGTTGTGCTTTAATTAGAAAGAAAAGGAAGGTCTGGTCCACCCTGGAAATATATATAATAACCTCTTCACCCAGTTTAATAAGCTAAGGAATTGGAAATTCCATCGGAAAATAGTTTGGACTTGTGCATCTGGATATGAGTCATTGCGGCCACTGGTAACGCAGAGGGATTTGAAAGGTGAGGCAGAACCGGACTCTGTCCCTTTCAGTCCTTACAGTTCCCTCCCTGCTGAGCAGATCGTTTTGGTGTGTAGATTTTTATTCTGAAAAAAACAAAACTAATAGTGTGGGTGTTTATTTTCTTTTTCCTCCGTGCAATGTGAAGGCAATCATGAATGATGGCCAAGCTTTATTAGACCACAGTCCAAAGAAATCCCAGCCAGATGGACAATGGAGAATGTGGATCCAAGAAGAACGTGATATTGAGTGTCCACACCTCACCGTCTCCACGTGTCCTCTCCTTTGGTAAATTCCTTCTGGAAGAATTGTATCGCATCCTCCCCCACTCTCCTTCTGCCAAAAAAAACCACGAAAACAAAACAAAACAACAAAGTCAGGTAGGGGACAAGTAGAGAGTAAAGACCACAGTGTAAGAAGAGTGAAGAGCAATAATACTCAGCTGGTGGGTGAAGAAACAGAACCGAGAGTTTTCTTATTTCTTATTTTGTTTCGTCGGGGTTGAGCTGAGGAGGAAGAGCCTGCAGAGGTTTGAGGAAATCACGTTGTCAATATGACCATCCATACGTGTGAGGGTGGGAAAGCGTGACACAAATGAACTTGTTTTTTTTTTCCCCCACGATTTTGATTCCTTTTAGTGAAACCAGACATGCTAAATTGAGGTAGTAGTGGGGGACAATGTGGTATAATTTTGTTACTGGATATTTTATTTTTAGAAAAGATTTTGGATAAATCTACTAAGAGAATCCATGGATGAATAATGTGTGGTATATCTGTATAATGGAATATTACTCAGCCTTAAGTAGAAAGGACATTCTGACACATGCTACATTATGGATGAAACTTTAGGGAAATAAGCCAGTCACAAAAGACAGGTATTGTATGATTCCACTTATATAATGTATCCAGCATCATCAAGTTCATAGAACTAGAAAGTGGAACAGTGGTTGCTAGGGCTTGGGGGAGGGGGATAATGAGGAATTATTGTTTAATGAGTATAGAATTTGACTTTTGGAAGAGGAAAAAGTTTTGGAGATTGGTTATACAACCATGTGAATATATGACCAGTACATTTAAAAATGGTTAATGACGGTAGGCTTCATGTTATAAATTTCTGGCCACAATTTAAAAATCTGCCAAGAGATATGGTAGTTCTGAGACTTTTTTTTTGGTTTCTTAAAATTTGGTTGGTTCAGTTAAAGAAGGATTTTGCAAATGAGTAAACAAAATTGTATGGGGAGCTGGGTCCTTAACCCATTTTTTCTTCCCCGAAAGATCTTGCTACGGGACAGAGGAAGGTTTTTTCGTTTCTTTGTTTTTGACTAGTCATGCATAAACCCACACAACTTTGAGGAAGGAAGAAAACATTCACTGAGCACCTACTATTTGCTTAGCATTGTGCCTGGCCCTTTCATAAATGTTATCTCATTTAATATTTATAGTAACTTTTTTTAAAATTTTTTTAAAATGTTTTTATTTATTTCTAGGAGAGAGAGAGAGACAGCGTGAGCAGGGGAGGGTCAGAGAGAGAGGGAATCACAGACTCTGAAACAGGCTCCAGGCTCCGAGCTGGCAGTCAACACAGAGCCCGACGCGGGGCTCGAACCCACGAATGTGAGCTCATGACCCAAGCGAAAGTCGGACACTTAACCGACTAAGCCACCCAGGCGCCCCATATTTATAGTAACTTTTTAGCTCATTTTCCAAATAAGTAAAGTTGAGGGTCAAGAGAGGTTCAGTTATTTGCCTGAAGTCAGTATTCTTCGAAAGACAAGTATTTGACAATTAAGAGTGCTTACTATGTGCGAGTCAAGATTGCAAGGACTTCCGTGTTTCATGCATTTAAGTGATAGAGGCTGTATTCAGTCTGCTTGCTTGATCTCTGACTGCCATGCCCCTTCGTAGGTGAGAAGCCCAAGGTCACCCAGCAACTCTAACACCAGAGAGCTAGGCCAGGAACAGAGGCCATATCAGTGCTGTTTCCAATTCATACTCTTTGCTATCCCAACATTGGGAAAGTATAAGCCCTCTTTAACTGGAAAACAATTACTATTTTTTTTTTTTACTGCAAATAGCTCCTTCAAAGGAGACAATGAGTGACCCCCAAACCTGTTTCATGAGTTGGTGTTTCCCTTTGCTGTGATACCTGCCAGAACCATCTAGACCAAAGACAATGAGACAAGGTGATATGTAATTTTAACTCTCAAGTGGGGTATATGCCGTATAGCTTTAGAAATACACTGTTCAGAATTTTGTGGGTTCATGCGATGACAACCGTGTGGATGAACCAAAAATTATTCTTATTTGTATTATGAGGCCTTTTTAAAGTGGCTGCAAAAGGGTACATCTGACTTATGGGAACCTACTCCATCAGGAAAAGAAAACTAAAGCTGAGGTAGGAAATCCTTGTCTAGGATGAGCTGGAACATTTTTCTGGTTCCACATTCTGTCTTCTGAGTAATTCTTTTTGGTTTTGAGTAAACGCCATTGGCTCTCACACCAAGGCCAATCAGCTCGATGCTGCTCGCTCTTTCTTCCCCTTTCCTTGCTGCATACTTGCTTCTTCTAAGTTCAGGATGGTATAACAATATGCTTTTATTTTATGCTGCTTTCCGGGTATCAGAGCTAAACATAGCGTCTATGGAAACCTCCACATTTTTTTTTTTTCTGATTTCCTGCTGAAGTCCAGAAGAATTCAGATTTGGAATCAATACATGACATGTCACAAAGAGCATTAAACAGAGGAGTTGGTAATGTGAAGATAAAAATGTCTCTTTGTTCCCCTAGGTGTAGCTTTGCCTAAAGTGATAATTAAATAGGGGGCTCTTACTGGGAGCAAGCCATGGAGCCCACTGCCAGTTAACCATTCAACTGGTTTTACAGCCCAGATTGTAAAATGAATGAAACCAATATTATCTATTTGCTTTCAGCATGAAAAAGGATGAATGTCAGGTGGTGATTACAGTATTTTAGAACAGATGTCACTCTGAAATGTCTTTTCTGTGCTTTGAGGCTTATCGTTGGCTTCCTTTTAGAGGAATCAAACATGCACGCACGTACACACACACACACACACACACACACACGCACGCGTGTGCACACACAACATATTTTATTAGCCTCTCTCCTTTCCCCCAGCACACCGAGGGGCCATAAAGACAGTAAAATGCCATCCACACAATTCAGCAACATTCACTGTGAACTTCTATTAGTATTTACTATCGATGGGCCCCAGGGCTTCCTACAGGACTATGCTGGCTTTTACTCAAAAACCTTTGCTTTCTGACTCTGATTCCAACACTATTCAACTTCCCGACCGTGGAAAAAGATTTCCACTAAATTTCCCCTCCATAAACCTGGGCTGTAATAAATAAATGTTTCCTTCTCACCACCTCTGACCCCGAAGACCTCCTGATATCTGGGAGGATTCAGTAATATTTGTGAGAGAACGTGTACCTGGGATTATCTCTCGGAAGTGTGTGGAAGCTCAGGTCATTTGGTTTTTTCCTGCTCTATTTAAGGATTTATTTTTTTTGGATCAAAGCCTGGATCTAACCTCTCAGAGATTTAAGTTTCTATCCTTCAGACATACTACCTGAATCAGAAACATTGTGCTACATTTTGTCAAAAGTCAGTTTTACTACCCCCGTTTCTTTTTTTTGTAGTTCATCTTACCTTCCAATTATGTTGTGTTACCTCTACAGTCTGGGAAATCTCTGAAATAAGACCATGTATTTGCCCTTTTAATTCCTGGTTCCTTCCCCTGTGTTGACGGTGGGGAGAGGAGTTTAAGAAAGAAGCAGATGACTGACCCCTAGGGTCCTTCTTACGGCCGAAGAACAAATTATTGAAAATAATTCACTCTTTCCTCACGTGGTAGGTGGTCATCCTGATCTCTTCTCGGATTGGGCTTTTCTGTTGAAGGTGGGCAAGCCACGGTGCTGGCTGAGCTCCCATAGGACTGAGGCCTAGTGGGAGCAGGTGCCCAGGCCGAAGACTCCAGGGAGAGCAGACTGAACCATGTGGATTCCGAGAGGGTCAAAGCCAGTCTTCTCATAGTTTATGAGATTATTCTCTTACTGGTTTCCTTGCTTCAGGTCTTGGCCCTTCCCTTTGTTTTTTAAAAAATTTTCTTAATGCTTTATTTATTTCTGAGAGAGAGAGAGACAGTGTGAGCAGAGGAGGGTCAGAGAGAGAGAGGGAGGCACAGAATCTGAAACAGGCTCCAGGCTTGAGCTGTCAGTACAGAGCTGACATGGGGCTCGAACCCACGAACTGTGAGATCATAACCTGAGCTGAAGTCAGAAGCTTAACCGACTGAGCCTCCCAGGCGCCCCAGTGGCCTTTCCCTTTGAATAATACAAATGGAATCACAGTCATCCTACAGCTTAAACTCCTGTAGTGGCCTCCCTTACCTCAGGCCGGAACACCAAATGGTCAACAAATTCCTTGCTTGGCCTTGCCCTTCCTGATTCCATAACCTTATTTCACTTTCCCTTCCTCCCGCCCCCTGCCCCCCCACGCTGGCCTCCAGTCACATTAACTTACTTTAATTTCTTTGAATTTGCCAAGCTCTTTCCTGCCAGGAGATCTTTCTTTGGTCGTGTTGTTTTCCTTGCCTGGAAAGCTGTTTGACTCCTACTAATCCTTCAGGTTTTAGCTTTAAATGTCACTTTCTCGGAAAGGCCTTTCTTGCTAGTCTCCTCCAGAGTGCTTTGTTCTTTTCATAGTAGTTATTATAATTTATAATTATATGTTTATTTCGGTTAAGGATTAGTATCTGTCTTCATTGCTGAATTTTAAGATTTCTAAGCAGAGGGAATAAAGTGTTTTTTTTGTTCACCACAGAAGCCCCCGAAAACTGGCACTCAAATAATGGTAGGTATTCAAATGATGTGTGTGGGAGGGGGTCTTGGGTCAAAATCAAGATGAGGAGTTTAGACGCATATCACACGCAGTAGAGGGCCAGGAAAGGAGTCAAACGCCAGGAGACCCAATTCTTTAGAAGCAAGGTTGCGAATCAAAGACCTGGCCAAGAACCCGGGACTGGGACATTTGTGAGTTGTAGACACAGAGGAAATATCCAGATACACACTCGGGGAGGCTGGTAGTGCCAGACAGGGTCACAGCCTCTGCAAACTAGCAGGTAGTGAACACAGGGCAGCAGCCACAAGAAGACCACAAGACAGACACTGTCTCATGACTCAACAAGGAAGATTCTTAGATGAGCGCATTTGGATTTTACTGCAATGATTCAACCCGCAAGGTCTCGCTGAGGGGTCATGTCACAGGCTGACAGGCCCCAGTGCCCCTTTTCGCCCCACACTCTACCTGGAAATGTGCACTAGATCACTCACCTTGGCTCTGGAAACTCCATGTGCCCGCACCTCATTCCAGCTGGTGTGTGCTGTGCAAACCCCGCCTGACGGTTTTCTGAATTCGCCATACCGTTTGCAATTATGACAGCTCTCTTCCGTTCCCAAAGGCATTTCGATTGGGTGATAGAACATTCTCATCTATTTTAAATGAGTTGTATCAGATTAAAAGATCCTGGGGCTGAAAAGCCCACACGTGTAACAAAGAAAGAAAGAAAAAAAATCATTCCATGCTGCTTGGACAAAATGAGGTTTTGCTTTGTAAGGGCCATCCAGCTTTATCAGGGAAGAGAGGCAGAAGGGCATGGCCTGGCGTCTGACCGGGTTCATGAAACAAAGGCCGTTTGAATAGAACCTTCTAGACTGTTTTCAAATTGTTTACCTCTCTTGGGTAAACTTCTCAGCTCTGAATGAATGGGTTACTCTTCTCATCCACTGACCAATCTCCTTTTTTCAGGTTTTTTCCACAACTGTTTCTAAGGTAGGAAGAGACACAAAAACCAAGATAAGATTGGCCCAGTGTTCTCGCCAGTGCTTCTGGTTTAGTGTGTATCTGAGTTTTATTGAGGAGAAGAAAAGCTTTTCCCTTCCTGACATAAAATTGGCCCCGGGAAACACAGTAAAGTGCACCCGTGTCCTGGGGCCCTCCCTTGTGCTCATGCGGACGCTTTGTGGGAAAGTAGCATCCACTGTAAAAGAGAATAGACAATAAAGTATGAGCTAAGGATGGACTTCCCCAGGAAGTTTTTATGAGCGATCTACTGTAGCAAAAGCAGAGGTAGCGTGGGAGAATAATAGCTAAACTTTGCCCCAAGTGAGCTCAACACCCTTGGGCTGGAGGCTGGATGGATATGCTGGACAGACAGACGACCCAATGGAGTTGGATGCCTAATCTGTAGCATAAGAGCCGCTCGATGGAGCGCCTGGCTGGCTCAGTCGGTTGGGCGGCTGACTTCAGCTCAGGTCACGATCTTGCGATTTGTGGGTTCGAGCCCCGTGTCGGGCTCTGTGCTGACAGCTAGCTCAGAGCCTGGAGCCTGTTTCAGATTCTGTGTCTCCCTCTCTCTCTGACCCTCCCTTGCTCACACTGTCTCTCTCAGAAATAAATTAAAAAAATAAAAAAAAGAGCCCCTCAAGGAACTGCGAGTGTCTATCCCGAGGACATCGCACTGCAGCATGGCAGTGCAGGTTGGTGGGTCGACAGGGAGGGCTCAGCATACAGACACCCTGTGCAAACAGGTCCCAGGTGGCTGATGGGATTGCCATGTATTTCAAAAGAAAGGTCAAGGTGTGTAAATGGAAGGTAATGACGCCTGTCTGAGCTGACATTGGTGAGGTGCATGGGAGCCTACGGCAGGTTCTCAGTTGAACTGCACTCTAACCCAGAACGGAAGGAAGAGACACAGCGATTACTTCTAGAAATAGCACACGTTATTTATCTGCTGCGGACGCGTCAGGCTATTACGTTGTGTGGTTATAGAATGCTTCTTAATGAAAAGCCTCATAAGTAGACGGATGCTCTCTTATTTGATAATTTAATACATGGCTCTTCAGTGAACACAGATTTAGCAAATGATTTTGGTCTTGAGGGGCAGAACCAGAAAATTTTATTTACAGGTGTATGTCTAAAACTAGGTACGTGTAGTGTGGTGGTTTTTTTTGTTTGTTTTTGTTTTTTGTTTTGTTTTTCTTGTCCCTTTCATCCTTCCCTCCCCTGCCTGTCTCCCCAGCTCTTTTCTTATTTTCTTTCTGAAAAGAGCCCAGCATTAGCTAACTCCCTTCGTTCTTCCTTGGGGACGGCGTAGTCATTTCCAGTCAGCAGTTCAGCTCATTGGGAGAGCATTATGCAGAGGGGGACTAGACAAGGAAAGAACCAGGAGCCTATTTTGCAGTTCTTTGCTAGACAGCAGGCACGTCTTCGTTGTCCCCCTTGCAAAGAAAACTCCTTCACACCCGTCTCTGGCTGCCTCTGAGCTGTCCCTTCCCTGCAACTTGTCTGCACGCTCCAAAGGGAATTTCAGCATATTCTCACCCAAGCATCATTTTTTATTAGAAAAAAAAAAATCCCCCAGCCGTAAAATGACAAGTGAGTACACGGCGTGCAGAGCTACTTGGAAATTACAGCTCTTGCCAGCTTGGATGGCCCAGCCTAGACCGTCTGAGTTGAGGCTGAGGGTGTATAAGCCACGCTTTGTTGGCCTCTTGGGGTGAGAGGAAATTTCTTAACCAAGAGCATCGCCTGGAAAACATTGTTTCTGTAACAGCCTGAGGTCAAGCTCTGGGACTAGCTCGCAAGCATTCCACTGGCAGCGTTCAATTGTCTTGAGGTTATAAAAGGAGAAAGGAATCCCTTTCCCCCCCTCTCTCCCCTCCAAGATTCAGGGGTGAGGGGGTTGGATTCCGAAGAATTTTGTCTGCCTCAGCCATTTTCGAAGCGTTCAGGGGAGCAGACAGTATGAATTGCAGCTGAGGTTGTCTTTGTGGTTCAAGAACTCTGAGGCCTGAGGAAGCACTGTTTTATTTTCAATTTTCCGAAGTATACCTAGCAGGGAGGAAAAGATAGAGAGCGGAGGCTCCAAGGAGCTGCTGGCCTCCAAAGAGCTTGCTTAAGTGCTTAGAAAATGATGCGGCCTCGGATGTTATGTTTTCCAGGGGTAGTTATTTACTATGAAATAGTTCCACTAGGCCATTCTTAGCACAGTGTGAAGTAAAGTACTTAGGGGACCATAGTCACAGGCATCATTCAGTCCTGAGGGGGACTTTGGAAGGCAACTTTCTTCACATCTTATTTAAGGAAGTCAAGAAGAAATGACTCTTAGCAAGCTTGGGGAGGAGAAAATCCAAACATAAGGGCTGAGGGGGTGGGGGTGGGGGCGGCGATGCTCATCTGGGGATGAAGGTGAAGCATCCAAGGTAAAAAATCTCTGACTCAGTTAGCAAGCCTTTTCGTTGTGTTTCGTCTGTGGTTTCTGACCTCTAACATCTCCTTCTAGTGATGTTAGAGGTTAGTTTAGTGAGTGAGCGGAGGAGGAAGGAGGCCCAACCAGTTCGAGGTGGCTGGGGTTCCCGCCCACACTACCATGGGGCTGGTTCGAGTCCTGACTCAAGAGCAGGTCGATACAAGATGGCGGAGGTCTTGCTTGGGGCGGAGAGCAGGGCCGTGCTCACCTTGGCGCTCCAAGGACACAGACTTCCACTCAGTTAACATGTTGAGTCACAGTATGGGAGGCACGAGCGAGGTGTATGTGATGGCTGAGGGAGCCCTGAAACCCATTTGACAGACTGACTTGATTGTCCCGAATATGGCCTTTGAGGAATCAAGAAGTGGCACTTAAAAATGTTTTATTTTTTTAATTTTAATTCAGCCTCCATTTACATTTTGGATTTACCCAGTACACGCATCTTCGAAGTTCAATTTGTGAATTTGATTCAGCCATTGTCCTCCCCGGGGGGTCTCACATTCGGGAGATGGGGTAGAAAGAGGGGACCAGAGGTGAAGAGTGTGCGATGTCCCTTCGGGAGGACTCTAACCGACTCTCGTCTTTTGCATTCTTTCACACTTTCGTCCTTACTTGGGGACAAAAACTGAGTCTTAAGTATTTCCACAAGTGGCGACTGCTAGGGAAGTGGTAGAAATCCACCTGACGTTCTCAAGCATGACCAAGCAGAACTGTGCACTCGAAGCAGAGAGAAGGCAAAAGATGAAGCCGGGGAGTTAAGAGCTGAAGGCCTTTTATGTCATGCGGCTCATTGCCAGGGCCTAAAATCCTCTTTGAATGATTAGAACCAGCGACTTTTCAAAGTCATTAGCATGATCCAAACTGTAGCAAATCTAAGGTAGGACAGGTGTGGACATGGCTACATGAGATGTCCAGGGCTGGAGAGTCCATTGAGCTTTGGAGGGATGGCCTAATCGCATAAACTATTAATTTGCCTGTGGTTATTACCAGTCGCTGCCGGGTTTCTTTTAAAAATTTTGTTCTAGTTTTACTGAGCTGTAATTGACATATAACATTGTATTAGTTCGCAGAGCACCGCCTGACTTGGTAGGTATATAGGTTGCAGAATGCTTCCTGCAATGTAACTTGAGCTAAACATCCATCACCTTCCACGGTTACATTTTTCCTTGCCGTAAGAACTTCTAAGATTTACTCTTAGCGGCTTTCAAATATACAGTATAGTTTTGTTAATTTTAATCACCGTGCTGTACGGTACATCATCAGAATTTATCCCGCATTCATGGAAATTTGTACCTTATGACGACCTTCACCCACTTCACCTCCCCTCTCCCACCCTCCATCTCTGGCAATGACTTGTCTGTGTATCTGTGGGTAATTCAGGTGTTTTTTTGTTTGTTTGTTTTTTGTTTTTAGATTCCAGATTTAAGTGGGATCTTTGTCTGACTTACCTCAGCATAATGCCCTCCAATGTTGTTGCAAATAGCAGGTTTTCTTTCTTTTCAATGGCTGAATAATATTCAATAACAATAATAGTGTGTGTGTGTGTACACACAATATATATTTTCTTTATTCATTTATCTGTTGATGGACACTTAGGTTGTTTCCCTATCTTGGCTATTGCAAATATATTCTAGTAGTACTGTTTATTTATTTATATTTTTACTAATTTTTATTTTTTTTTGAGAGTGAGTGCTCGTGAGTGGGGGGAGAGGGGCAGAGGGAGAGAGAGAACCCAAAGCAGGCTTCATGCTCAGTGTGAAGTCTGGTGTAGGGCTTGTTCCCATGACCCTGAGATCATGAGCCAAAATCAAGAGTCAGAAGTGCAACTAACTGAGCCACCCGGGTGCCATAATAGTGTTGGTTTTTGAATGCCTGTAACACTTGGATTACAAAGCTGAGGATGTGAGGTTTTTACTCTGGACTCTCAATGTCTATGCTTTTGTGAATCATCTGTGTTTTATTTATTAAAAACATTGTTTTTACATTTATTTATTTTTGAGAGACAGCACACATCGGGGAGGGGAAGAGAGAGAGAGAGAGGGAGACACAGAAACTGAAGCAGGCTTCAGGCTCCAAGCTGTCAGCACAGAGCCCGATGTGGGGCTCGAACTCACAAACTGTGAGATCATGACCTGAGCGGAAGGCAGACACTTAACCAACTGAGCCACCCAGGCACCCCATCTGTGTTTTTAAATATGAAGTATGTATGATCTTGTGATAAGATTTTATTGGGCTCCTTAGTTGGGGACTCATTGCGTGAGCAGTAAATGGTGGTTGGATACCTTTTTGAGCCCTAGATTTTGGAGGTGGAGGCTGGAGAGGAATCAGGGTAGGTGCGAGTGTATGCCACTTGGCGTGCCTGCCCAGAGTAGGGCTGGCGAGCCTAGTGTTTCATGAAAAGCTTCCTGTGGATGATATACTTGGGGAGACAAACATACCACTTTCCCCCAGCACTTTTTATCATCATAGCCGCAGGTAGAACAAAATGACCTCCTGGAATTAATCTGCTGAAGGAAGGAAAAAAAAAAAAAAAAAGCCAGGCTTTCTTTTGAAAGAGATATTGTGGAGAAATGTGACACGAACTGTGCTGTCCTACTTTTGATTTCCTCCAGTCTAGATTATGTTCTAGGTCATGTACAGTCTAGTTTATGACATTGAAAAGTGTCTGGTTTTGATGGTTTGAAAAGGATTTCGGGCCCTGGCAATGCATCTCACGGCATTAAAGGCCCGGGTGCCTACTCCCTTGACTTTATCTTTGCCCTCTCTGTGTTCGGGCATGTTGAACTCATCCTCTCCTTCACACACACTGCTCCTTCCATGTCAAATGTTCTTGCCTCACCTATTCACTGGCAAATTCCAACCCATTCTTTGGTCTCTGGGAAGCCTTTCCTAACTCCCAGGCTGGGCAAGGAGTCTCCACGATTCTGCATCACCTCAGACCCAACATTTAATTGATGAAGTTTATCTACTTGTCTGTGTCCCATACTAGACAGTAAGGAAGTTATACCTCAATGGTCTTACCTGTAAAATGGGACCATTAGGTGAACTGATCAAGGAATGCGTGAGGATTGAATGACTTCATTCATGTGCAGCGCTGGGAGGGCTTCTAGCACATACTAAATGCTCCACAAATTGTTGGCTGTTATTTTCATGCTGTTATTTTCATGTTATTTTCATGGACCGTATCCATCCCATTTGTGTCCCTAAAGCCTGCCCTGTTACTGACTCAGTAAGCTGCCAAAGCCTATTTATTCAATACATGGGAGAAGGTCAAGAGTTCTCTAAGGGTGAATCATGGACTTGAGGACATCAGGGCCTCTGATAAGATTCCCACAGCTCTGCAGACTTACTCAAGCTGTCTCTCTAACATGCAGAGGGAACAAAGCCTTTGACCCCAGACATGCACAACTGTGTGGCTCTGTGGGAATGACAGAGGCCCTCTTCCTCAGCAGTTAGGTGTCTACCGAGCTGCTTAGGGGACACAAAATACCCAAAGGGACTGAGCTTTGGAGAAAGCGGAGAGTTTCCAACCTGAATCCACTCACTTAAAGGGTCTTAAGACAGACAGGCAAATTCAAGAGACAGCATGGTCACGTAACAGGAAAAGAGGTTGGCTTTGGAGTGGACGCGCCTACTTCGGCATCTCAGCTTTTCAGTGTGACCAGCCGTGGTCTGGTTATTAGCCTCTGTGAGCCTCAGTGTCTTTGTCCACAAAATGGAAATGACAGACTTCAGAGTCTGTCAGACCTGAGTTAGAAAGTTCGTTTTTCTATTTGCTAGTTTTGTGGCATTGGGGCAGGTGCGTAGTCCTTTTAAACCTCAATTTTACTCATTAATAATGTGAGCACAATAATGGTATCTTGTAAGAAGGTTGTTGGATGGATTAAATGAGACATATTTAATAAGTTAGCATTATGTAAGTGCTAGATAGATAATGGAAGCCTCACCTATCTATAACAGTGCCAGAAATGATTTCTTGAAATACAGCAATTGCACACGGCAGAAGGAATTCTGATTTGTTGAACAGAAGCTTAGAGACATGTTTTCCTAACCTCAAACAACACACATTCCTCTTAGGAGACAATTTTATTACGAAGAACAGCAACCCAACTAGAGGCACACACATCAATTTGTTTTAACTCTCTATAGCATCCAGGATCATTTTTAATATTCTGTTTGCCCCGGTGGTTTTTGGTTATAAGTGCTTTATTACATAGAGAGACACATCGGTGATCATTTCCTCCTTAATAAACCATGTCTTTAGATACAATGCCGTGTGTTACAAACCATTACAGCCCGTTCTTCTCACTTCAGAAAGCAATGGAGCAAGTGATATTAATATTACTGGGACTCTGCCCAGCTCAGCTGAACCTCAATAATACTTCCCCTTATAAAGGGCCCAAGAATGGCTGGTGAATCTTCTTGCCAGCCTGGCCCCGCGTCCTCCAGACTACATTTTTGCATGCCTCATGCTTTGGAACCAAACACGGTTAAATTGTTCCGTTTTCAATACTGGATCGCGTTCCATCTTGAGATCACGTTGAAGGAGGGGGCTGCAAAACTTGAGCAAGATTTTTGGTTCAGCTGCTTCACATTCCTCCGCTTTACAATAAAAGTATCTCATTTCTGTCTCTTGGCGTTTGTGGGTAGAATATTGTGTGTTTAATGGAGCCTGAGCAAAGCAAGATTCTGGTGCCATTGAGTAATTTATTGGCACTTCTCCAGCCAACCCATCAATATGACCACGTGGCCTAATTTCTAACACCAGTGTTTCAATTAAAAATATTTGGGGGACACAGTTTCCAAGATAGAAAATAAAGGAGTAAGGACGTCTTTGCCTTAGAGTCCTCAGGACAAAGGCTGCATAATGAAGTAGCTCACACTGTACTTGACTTTTGTCATCCTTTCCTAATATTCCTATATTTACCTCCTGGTGTCCAAGCCCAGTTTTTACCAAGCAGCTGAAACGTGTCCTATTTCCAAGCGTGGGGTGTCCTACAGGCAGAAAGGGAGTCTAGAATAAAACCACTGTCTGAGAACGCATTCTCTCATCCAAGTATTTCCTGTGCAAGCTCCACGTGCCAGGTGGTGGGGAATCCAGGTGAAATGGAAATGGAAGGGGGAAAATGTAGGACTCCTGACCTTCAAGGACCTCGGTGGGGGGGGGGTGCGCACATGCGATTAATTAGAAGATGACATGACATGTGTCAGTGGAGGCACTGAAGTACTCGGAGAGTGCACAGGACGGAAAGGAATTCTGCCCGGAAGACTGGGGAAGATGTCATCAAGGACACAGCATTTGAGACAGACCTTAGAGGGCACCCCATGCTTCAAAGGCCTTCCAAAGGCTCTTCTATCAGAATCACAAACACGAATTAGAGTGTGCTTTTGTGAAATGCGTCTTAGGCTTGTGAGGTGGAGAAGACAGGTGGTATCATTTCCAATTCACAGAAGACATCATGTTCAGGGACTCCTGGGTGGCTCAGTTGGTTTAGAGTCTCACTTTGGCTCAAGTTGTGATCTCACGATTTGTGAGTTTGAGCCGGGCATTGGGCTCTGTGCTGACAGCTTTGGATACTCTGTCTTCCGCTCTCACTGCTCCCCTCCCCCACTCATTCTCTCTTTCTCAAAATAAATAAATAGGGGCGCCTGGGTGGCTCAGTCGGTTGAGCGTCTGACTTCGGCTCAGGTCATGATCTCACAGTGTGTGGGTTTGAGCCCCATGTCGGGCTCTGTGCTGACAGCTCAGAGACTCAAGCCTGCTTCAGATTTCGTGTTTCCCCCTCTCTCTTCTCCTCCCATGATCATGCTCTTTATCTCTCGGTCTCTCAATGATAAATAAACGTTAAAAAATTTTTTAAATAAATAAATAGATAAATCTTAAAAAAGAGGAAAAAAAAATCAGGTTCAAAGAAGCAGAGTGCTGATCTGAGTTCCCATGAGTAAGCAAGGTCTCCTTTGTCCCTGCTTGGATGATGTGAGAGGTTAAGATCTAAGTGTGTTATCTGTCGTATAATCTTTCCTAAAGTGCCCCAGCGCCAGTGGCCTATACTGGGCCAGCCCAGCCCAGCGTCCTGTGCATTTGGGAGATACTTGGTTAAGCCAGAGGAAGGATGTCCTAGAGGTTGTACACCTCCCTGCCCTTCCGTGTCTGAGCCACTAGCTCTGTGATGGGGAAGTCCCCAGGGTGCCCGTGAGCATCCCGAGATTCCAGGAGGGGGGGTTGAGCATCCTTGTAGTCAGGGAATTTTGTCTTTATGTGGATTGTTTTATGAGCCTTACAACAGCGCTGTGATGTAAGCATAACGGTTTTGTTACAAGTATGCTGAAGTGAAGGGTGGGGAGACGGGCTGCCCGTACGACAAATAAATCACGTAACTGGGCCGGGATCCTGATCTTCCTTTAGTCTCACTGGCTTTCAGGCAGCTGAGGGATATGCTTCTCTTCATCTTGGTTCCTGGAATTCCTTTGATAGGAAACAATGCCTTTTGCTCTATAATTGAGCCAAGGTTTAAAATGAAATATTAGTCTGCCTTCAACTCTCGCTGAGCCATAAATCACCTCTATCAGATCCTTCCCTGATAGCAGTTTTGGTGACAGAGGGGAGGGGGGAGGGGGGAGTGATGAACACCGAGATTCTGAAGGGACAGGGAGGTGGAAGAAAGGGGACGTCGCTGCAGTGGGTATGTGGGAACAAGAGCCTGATACCCAGCACCCTCGCCTGTGACCCCGGCCTCCCTGGCATTCACCTGTTCTGTGTTCAGGTAGCTTGTATGAGCTTCCCTGCCTTAAATACGACCCTGTTTCTCCAGCTTGACCTTTGTTTATGTCGTTGATTCTAGCATCTACACTTATAAAAACGACACCATCTTTTAAAAAATGTTATTATCATTTTTTAGAGAGACTGAGCCCAAGCAGGGTAAAGGAACAGAGAGAGAGATAATCTTAGGCAGGCTCAGGGCTTGATCCCATGACCCTTGGGATCATGACCCGAGCCAAAGGCAAGAGTCAGATGCTAAACCAACTGAGCCACCCAGGTGCCCCCAAAAATTACACCATTTTTCTAATCCCATTTCTTGATGCTGCTTCCTGGATTCATTCTCTTTTAGCTTTGACTCTGATACAAAAGTTCTGAACACTTGGGAGGCTTCTTGGCACTTGCTGAATTGTGCCTTGAGCTAGAGTTGAGTGACATGCTTGTATAATCCCCCGACAGAGCTCAAGGCCTGTGTCTTGGTCTCACTAGTGTTTAGTAGCATATATTTACACCTACTTCAAAAAGCAGTAGGTGAGTGCTTGAAGTAAAAGGGCCAGCCTGAGTTTTTGAATAAAATTCATGATGTTGCTTAAAGTCAGCCTTGCTCCATGGAGGGAAGCCCAGTCATCAGGCCACCAGACAGACCTGGACCTTAGAGGAGGTGCTGATGGTCCTGAGTGAGCTGCATGGGCCACAGAGAAGGGCTGGGTGGAGGAGAAGACTTCTGGAAAGAGGGCTCCCAGGTCCAAATAGTCCACCAGCTGTAGCCTAGTCCACTCTAGGAATTTCTTATGCAAAGAATTAGCTCTACCGTTTGTCTAGGGTAATACAGTTAAGGGGCAAGAGAAACCCCTAAGTACAGCCACTCAAATGTCCTGCGCTTGTGAACACATTGACCTCTTCCCAGCCAATGTTTGGACATCTCTGACTCACTTTAAGAACTTTACTTTTCAAAATGACCTCAATATGGTGGGTGAGAAAGGCTGTGTAAGGTGTAGGTGTTTCTGAATGCATCTAAAGATTCTAGAATATTTCAGCAGCTCCCTGAATATGCACAGGGCTTGACAGCTAACAACGCCTTTACACATCTTACCTCATTTGTCCCCCCCACCCCCCCACCACCACAATGACTTCCAGAGCTAGGTAGGGCAGGGATTATTATCCCCTCTTTATTTAGATGGGGCTCAGAGCCCAGGAGCCTTGTTTGACCACATGGCTCGTGAGGGCTGGGGCTGCTTCTCAAAGCCAGAACTTCTGCATTCCCTCAAGCATCCTGGATAACACCTGTCACCACCACTGAAATGAAAAGGACAGGGTTGCCAGGAGGGGGAAATAAATAAAAAAGGAAAGAAGAGAACCAAAAGCAAAGTGGTCTGAGACCATGCAAATTAGAACCAGTCTAGGGAGGAATATTTTGGTAGGTGGTTTTCTTTCTCTTCTCTGTATTTTATCATTTGTTTTTCTTTTTAGAGAGAGGGAATGAGAAATATTTGGAAGGAGGGATGTGGTGGCCCACCCCATACTACTTCGTTGATTCCAGCATTCATGTCTCCTCTATAGGTGCTGGAAATGGCCAATACTGTGTACCCAGAATCCCTTGCAGAAAAGGTATAGGGACATGATTTAATCCTGACCAGTGTGACCAGAAGATAAGTCTGCTGAGAGGCTTCTGGAAAAGGGTCTCCTCCGTGATGAAATGAGATATGAAAGGACAAACTGCCCTTCTTGCTACTGTGTGGGGTTTGTGTGAGGATGTGATGGCCAGAAGGGCAGCAGCTGCTTTGAGGCCATGAAGGATGAAGGTAGAGGAAAGAGAGAATGTGCTGAGGATGGCAGAACAGAAACGTAGGCAAGATGAACTTGGATCTTATTTTTAAACAGTTCATTAACTGATATTGCAGCCACTCCACCTCTTGCCTTGTGAGCTGATGCATTTTCTTTTTCTAGTGGTTATTTATTTTTGAGAAAGAGAGAGAGAATCTCTGTCTGGGACCCTGGCAATGTGAGACTCTGTCAGTCTGTGTTGAGAAGAGTATTTAATGCCTACCCTACATATTAAACAACCCTCATCTAAGAGCTATGATTAAAATATTTCAAAAGTTACTCATAACTTTAACAGTGTCATTAGAGTATCAATGATCTACATCTTGTCTCAATGAACTGCTGCTTAACGATTAAAAAAAAATCTCCAGGGCACCCGGGTGGTTGAGTATCTGACTTCAGCTCAGGGCATGGTCTCATGGTTTATGAGTTCGAGCCCCATATCATGCTCTTTTCTGTCAGCCAGTCAGTACAGAGCCTAATTCAGATTCTCTGTCCCTCTCTCTCCGTCCCTCCCCTGCTCGTGCTCTCTCAAGAATAAAAATAAACATTTAAAAAATCTCCTTTATATTGGCTATCACATTTAAAAAATAAGGGGCTTCCTTAATGCTATCAGATAAATGTCTTTGACTTCAAATACACATTATGTCATCCCTAGCACCTCGCTGACACAAACATTCAAACCTGCGTCTTCGTGCAGCATCTTACTCTTTCTTACCAGTTTGTTTACATAATCCTCTCTCCGGATTCTGTCCATCCACAGGCAATTTTAGGATTGCACTTTAAATTCTTACACGACACTAATCCAAGAATCTGAACTTCTTTGCAACAACCATAGTATCATGATTCTTTGCCAGTTTCCCAGCAAGGAGGAAGTAAAAGGTGTTCTAATTTTTTTTTTCCTGTGGCAGTGAGTTGAAGCTGCTTGGGGGAGGGGAGTCCACAGGAAGGCCCAGAAAAGAACTTTCAGCTCTCACAGCCTCAGGAATCAATGTGCCTCCCCCCACTACTTAAGTGACAGCAAACACCACATTTGGGAGACAAAGGAAAGCAAACAGGACTTGTGAAAGTGCTACAAATTGCCACTGGCGTGATAAACCACGGCTTTCGTGTGTCAGCGTGCACGGAGAATGGTGTGCAATGGCGGGTGCTGCAGAAAGCTCACCGCGCTGGGGCTGGGTGTGCACCTGCCTCAGCTCAGTGCCTGTGGGCTTCACTGACGCTGCGAAACACGGTTGAGGCACACCTTGTCTGAGATGAATAAATGTGCTGTGTAATCCAGAAGCGCTTTCTGCCTGATGTTGACTTTGCATCTGCAGCTGTCTGATGGAAGAGCCTTTTGGATACTTTCGAGCCTTTTGGGATGTGTGTGTACATGTTGGGGAGGAGGTGCAGGTCTGTAAGCATGCATGAAAAGGGGGTCCTGTAGCATGAAGACAACTCATGAAATGTAGGCTTTAGAGTAATAAAGATAGGAAGCTAATGAGCAGGCATCCTGGGCATAACACCCCCCCTTTCCCGTAGTCAGCCTGCAAATGTGGCTTTCCTGAAATGTTGTGTCCCTGCGCCCAGTCTTGTCTTCAGCCACTAATGAAATTGTCACAAATGTCGGGGCTGCAACAAGTTCAGTTTTGTTGTAGGAAGAGGGAGCCTGATAAGAAACAGTAAAGAGTCACTAATAGCTTTGGCAACAAAACATGACAAGGTGCATATTACTGGAGGCAATTACACGCATCTCAGGGGCACTCAATGGACTCTGGCGCTGACTTTAATGACCCAAGAATCCACATGCCCTTTTCGTTTTCTCTGTTATCTCCCAGTAATGAAAATATTGAAAAAGTTATTGTAACTATAAAATTGCCACAGAGTTCTTTCTTAAAAAAAAAAAATACAGTTTGATTTGTCCTGTGACTTGGAAAATGGTTCATTATGCTCTGGTTCAAAGGGAGAACAGAGCCGAGAGAGGAGGATTGCCCACTTTGTTTGGTTTACTTGCACCAGAGCGTCAGGGCACCAGCGCAGGATGGGTGGGTTTTTACATTAGTGCCTTGGAGGAGGGAGCCAGCTTTACACTCGGTTTTCTGAAAGTCTCTAAAGGCTGATGGCCAGCAACGATCTGATTGATGCTACTTAGGAAGACTTTGGAAAGGTTTTCCTAAACTAGATGAGAAAATATTCGTAAAATATCAAATGTCATCACCAAGCAGTTATCCATACAGATGGGTCCCTCGTTTTGTCAAGCAACTGCTGTCATCTTGTGTCTCTTTGGTGACGCTAAGCGGTATCCCTGAGACGACACTGCCCCTTGGGGTCATCTGTCACGTACTCTCCAGGAAAGTGTCTGAATTGTCTTACAAGGCAAACGTGAGCGCTCCTTCCTCTCTGATTCTGTGTTATGTTTTAAACACATGTCTCGTATAGAACTTGTGACCTGAGATGGCAGTGTGGCCATGGAGTTGTCATTTGAGGGAGAGAGAATGAAGATGGCGCCAAAGGGAAACTCTTAGTGAGTAAGCCTTTAGATGTTGGGAGAAAGAAGCAAATCCAGTGAAGGAGAGCAGGAAGGAATAGGCAGAGAGCAGAAGTGCAGGGAAGGGAGGCGTTTTATCTCCGTCCCTGTCAGACCACCCCAGTGTGGATGGGATAGGATGGCTCATTGCTCTCAGTGTCCTTACCTTACTCTTTCTCTGGTAGCTCTTGGGTTTCCTAAGTAGGAAAAAGTTGTTGTTTATATAAGGCAGTTAAGTTCTGAAAACCACACTTGGGGCAGAAATGGGTATCTTTCCTGCTGAATGATCCTAAGTAAAGTGATGGCTGCTTACGATGGAACTTTTTCATTGAACGCCAGTGACAGGGGCCATGACTTACGTTATCCACTAGAATGGAAACCGGATGGTCTGGGGCAAAGTCAGGGCTCACGCATACTCTCTGTGCTGACGGGGGATGATGGTGGTCCAGAGCAGGCGCGAACGTCTCTGGATATTGACTCTCCTAATGCCTGATTGTTCTTTCTGGTCTGCGCCCTACCTAGTCTCCCATTATGGGGTCTACCAAATGTTCTCCGTTGTCTTTTCTTTCTCCACATTCCATGGCTCAGAAGGTTTATCAAAGTGTAGGAAAAATAATGTCTTTCCTATCCACATAGCCTTCCAATTCCTTTTCTTGTACACCTGGAACATTGCTTTGGAAACTCTAAAACCAAGAATATCATTTTTTTGGGTCTGGTCTTGCTGTGATATGGGATGAGATGTTCCAAGTCTAGCAAATGCGAATACCAGAAGAACAGTTATATTAAAATACAATTTGCTATATCAAGATAACATAGAATCATAGATGTTAAGGAAAGGGAGATTTTCAAGAAGGAAGATATCACTAAGCAGAGAATTAGACAATCTAAGCAGAGAATTCAGAGAAAATGAAGACAAATATTTAGTTTTGCAAACAGGTGTCAGTTGAAATTCCGAGGTTGTTAGATCAAAGGTAACTGAAGCCAGACTGTAAAGAATTAGAAAACCAAGGGATTGAAGAGGTGAAGATAGGCTCTTGGCATTTTAGAAGATTAGTACCCTGGCAGACCTTCTCATTAAACATAGTTATGTCCTGAAGAAATGACAGCGAACACTTTTTTTAATGCATTTCTGAATTTATTACAAATCTTGGAAGTCTCCAAGAGGGAGTGATGGGTTAGGACAATGAACAAGGCCTTCCTGTGTGCTTGCACAGCTTGGACACGTTACAGATCTACAGGGTGATATTCACACCATAGGTATGTGCATCTCGCCTTCTGCAGTTTTCAGGGCTGTGTCACTGAGAGTAGTAGAGTTCTTAGCAGTGAAGTAAGACATAGAAAATAAACTTAAAAAATAAGGATCCAGTTTCTAAAACCAGCAGCAAACAGAAATATAATACAAATGGCAGCAAACAAATGGAGTCCAAAATATACCTAACAGTAAGGTGCAAGATCTGAATGAAGATAATGGTTGTTTGTTTGCCAATAAAACTTTATTGAAAGTCACTGAGAAGACCTAAACAGATAAATACCATTTTCATGTACAGAATGCTTCAATATTATATAGTTGTCCCTTTTCCCTAAATTGAATTATAGATTTGGGACAATTTTGATAAAAAATCCCAACAGTTTTCTTTTTTTTTTATGTCTTTATTTGAGAGAGAGAGAGACAAAGAGTGAGTTGGGGAGGAGCAGAGAGAGAGGGAGACATAGAATCTGAAGCAGGCTCCAGGCTCTGAGCTGTCAGCACAGAGCCTGACGTGGGGTTCAGACCCATGGATGGTGAGATCATGACCTGAGCCGAAGTTGGACACTCAACTGACTGAGCCACCCAGGTGCCCCTCTTACTTTTTTAAGGGGACTTGACAAGCTAATTCTAAAATTTATTTTTTTTTAAGATTTTTTTATTTTTATTTTTTATTATATCATATATTATTGATATATGATTATTATATTATCATTTTTTTAATGTTTTTTTTTTTCCTAGGAGAGAGAGAGAGAGAGAGAGAGAGAGACAGCGTGAGCAGGGGAGGGTCAGAGAGAGAGGGAGTCACAGACTGAAACAGGCTCCAGGCTCTGAGCTGGCAGTCAGCACAGAGCCCGACACGGGGCTCGAACCCACGAACCGTGAGATCATGACCTAAGTGAAAGTCGGACGCTTAACCGACTAAGCCACCCAGGCACCCTGCTAATTCTAAAATTTAAATGAAAGAAGAAAGTCTCAAGGAGAAACAAGACTCTACTCAAGAAGGAAACTATGGAAGGATTTGCATTACCAGACAACCAGGTATAAAGAAAACTATTATAATCTATATGTGGAGTTGTAATTCACACAGGGTTACAAATGAGAGTAAGGACAATAGGCAGCTCAGAAACTAGTCCACATGTGGTACTTTATATGATGGTGGCATGGAGAATGACTGGGAAAGGAAGTAGCACTCAATAGATGATACCAACAGAGTTGACTACCCATAAGTTGATGTTCAGACCGTGAGGAGATCTCCTCCATATCAGAATGACACCCATTCTGGTTGGATTAAAGCATGTATATTGACGTGCAGAACTTTTTATGGAAACTGTAGAACAATTTACATCCTGGGTAAGAAAATATTTATTCATATAAGATACAGAGAGCACTAACTTAAATTTTTAAAAATTCAAGTACATTAAATTAGGAACTTCTCTTTATCAGAGATACCACAAAGTAAATGAAAATATAAGGAGATAGGCTTTGCCTGGCATATACAAGAACTAGAATTAATTTCTGGATTATGTAAAGAATTTCTACAAATCATTTTATCCAAGTTTTTATTTAAATGTCAGTTAGTCAACTTACAGTGTAATATTAGTTTCAGGAGTAGAATGCAGTGATTCAGCACTGCTATACAATGCCTGATGCTCATCACAAATGCCTTCCTTAGTCCCCATTACCTATTTACCCATCCCCCTTCCCACCTCCACTCTGGCAACCATCAGTTTGATTTCTGTAGTTAATAGTCTGTTTCTTGATTTGCCTCTCTTTTTTCCCCACTATGTTCATTTTGTTTCTTAAATTCCTCAGTGAAATCATATGGTACTTGTCTTTCTCTGAATGGCTTATTTTGCTTAGCATAATACTCTCTAGCTCCTCCATTCATGTCTGTGCAAATGGCAATGTTTCATTCTTTTTTAAAAAAATTTTATTTTTGAGAGAGAGCAAGCATGAGTGGGGGAGAGGGGCAGAAGGAGAGTGAGAGGAATCCCAAGCAGGCTCCATGTTCACTGCACAGCCTGATGTGGGGCTAGATCTCATGACCCTGGGATTATAACCTGAGCTGAAATCAAGAATTGAGCCACTCAGGCACCCCAAGATTTCATTATTTTTGATGGCTGAATAATATTCCATTGCATATATATATACCACATCTTCTTTATCCGTTCATCAGTCGATGGACATTTGGGCTCTTTCTATACTTTGGCTATTGTCAATAGTGCTGCCATAAACATTGGGGTGCACATACCCCTTTGAATCAGCACACCTGTATCCTTTGGATAAATACCTAGTAGTGCAACTGCTGGGTTGTAGGGTAGTTCTATTTTTAATTTTTTGAGGAACCTCCATACTGTTCTCCAGAGTGGCTGTGCCAGTTTGCATTCCCACCAACAGTGGGAGAGGGTTCCCCTTTCTTCTCATCCTCACCAACACATGTTGTTTCTTGTGTTATTGATTTTAGCCATTTGCCAGGTGTGAGGTGATATCTCATTGTAGTTTTGATTTATATTTCCCTGATGATGAGTGGTGTTGAGCATCTTTTCATGGATCTGTTAGCCATCTGTACGTCTTAAGTATTTCTATGAATCATTAAAAAAAAAAAAAAGGTCATTAACCCAGGAGAAGGAAAAAAGGAAAAGACATATTGCTGAAGAGGCCATGTCAATGGCAAATATGTATAAGAAAAGATGTTTAACTTCATTTGTAAGCAGGGATGTGCAAACAAAGACTCCTTATATAAAGTTCAAAGCCAACCAAGTGTAAATAAATATTGTTTATTTATAAATATATGTACTACAGCAAATCAATGCTTAAAACCAAAATTCAGTGCACTGTTCAACTCTGGAGGGAAAGGCATAGGGTAGAGGAAGAGTAAAGCATACAGGGAGATTCATTGTTAAGAGTTAAGCTCTCGTATTAAGATTATGGGTAGGTTCCTATGCTTTTTGTATTATTATATTCATAATGCACATATTTGCTTTACATATTCTTTAGTATGTTTCAAATATTACACAATTTTTAAAAGTCAATGAAAAAGGGACAGAGAGTAAAGGAAAAGCCTGTGGGAACAGACCTCTGCCTGCTTCCTTGCATCTCCAATCCAAGAGTGAGCCTTTGAAACTTTAGGTAACAAACACCTTTATGTACCATATCTGTTTTAGGGTGCTGGGTAGAACAGATCTCCATTCTCCTGACCTGTGTCTAAGAATCTTCATTCAGACTGCTGATACTCTGGCCTCTGCTCTGTAGGGAGAAGAAATGGACTCATTGTTTATCAAACAAAGGGAAGAAGGGTAATGAGTTGGTCCCACAAAACTAGATTTCAAACAGAAAATGGCCCTTCTGTTCGGCTGTACCCAGCACCATATGCACATGAATGTTTAATAAATGCTTTTTGATAATAGTATTGATGAGGAAAAGAATCCCTTTGAGAGCAGGAGTTGGTAAATGTTGGCAGGCTCATGAAACTTACAAATGAGAAAAACGCTCTGGCATTTGCATAGTCATTTGCTTACACAGGGGTCTATGGACTCCCTTAATATTTCATGTCTGAGATTGCTCCTGGAGGCTAAGGAAGCAGAGTTTTTTTTAAAGAGTTTTTTTTAAAGAGCTTTTATTTAAATTCCAGTTAGTTAATGTAGTGTAATATTAGTTTCAAGTGTACAGTATAGTGATTCACACTTGCATACATCCCCTGATGTTCATCACAACAAGTACCCTCCTTAATGCCCATCACCTATTTCCCCTCAGCCCCCCTCTCTGGTAAAAATCAGTTTGTGCTCTATAATTAAGAGTCTGCTTCTTGATCCGTCTCTCTCTCTCTCTCTCTCTCTCTTTTTTTTTTTTCTGTCTTTGCTCCTTAAGTTCCACATATAGTGAAATCATATGGTATTTGTCTTTCTCTGAGTGACTTATTTCACTTAGCCTAATACACTCTAGTTCCATCCACGTTATTGCAAATGGCAAGAGGCCATTCCTTTTTATGGCTGAGTAACATTCCATTTGTGTGTGTGTGTGTGTGTGTGTGAGAGAGAGAGAGAGAGAGAGAGAGAGACAGTAGTGCAGTTGCTAGAACCCAGTAACGCAGTAAGTACCCAGTAGCGTGGTTGCTGGATCCTAGGATTGACCATGCCTTTGAGGGCTGTTCATCTCTGGGGATAGGGAGGGTTTGGGGGACCATTTGTGCCAGTGTCAACTGCCTCTGTCTGTCACGTGCAGGCCCCGGGGGCTAGTTGGGAAATAGAATGAGGTGGAGAAAGTGAAGTGCCAGCACTGCTTTTCTGATTTCCTGGCATTGCAGAATTCTCAGGAGAGCCTTAAGGAGAGGGAAGGAAAGCTTTATCTCATTTTCAGAGAAAACCCGAGCATTCTCAACCAGCATATGAAAGAGAAGAGACTCTCCCCAAATGCATCTTTCTAGGTGAAACCAGCCAGGTGGTGGGTCTGAACACTGCTACAATTCCTTAGCCCAGGAAATGGCAAGACCACCTGATCCTCTACCGTTGGGACCATTTGTTGCTGGGGGTCAGGTTGTCAGAGGAAGGAAAGGAAAGCCATCCCCCCAAAGTAGGTATTGATTTGAATTCAACAGGGACCCCAAAAGAAATGAAGTTTAAATAATGACTTTGAAGAAGGTGCAGCAAGCTCAAACTGCTTTTATTTGCTGGCATTTAATTTCTCTCTCCTTTCTGGTTCTAATTTTGTTTTCTTTCCCACTTTTACTAGCTATGTGGGAAAGCCACCGCTCCTTATCTTCTGCTTCTCTCAGCCTTTAGTGACCCCATTGGAGCCCCACCCCTCTCTGTCTCTGAATCCCCCAGTGAGAATGAAACACCTCTCCTTTGTGACTGCTTGTGCCTTTTATTTATTTATTTATTTATTTATTTATTTATTTATTTATTTATTTTGGTCTTGACAGTGTAGTTGGCAATACACCTTATTCTGCCTTTCAATTTCAATTGTTGCTGAGATCTGTTCCTTTTTTTTTTTTTTTTAAATCAATGCTCTTTTTTTTTCAAGGTTTATTTATTATTTATGAGAGAGAGCGAGAGCGAGCGAGCACACAAGCTGGGTACGGGCAGAGAGAAAAGAGCAGAGAGAGAAAGAGGGAGAGAGAGAAGGAGACACAGAATCTGAAGCAAGCTCCAGGCTCTGAGCTGTCAGCACAGAGCCCAATGCGAGGTTCGAACTCACAAACTGCAAGATCATGACCTGAGCCAAAGTTGGATACTTAACTAACTGAGCCACCCAGATGCCCCCTGAGATCTGTTTATTTTTAATGCAGGATGTAATATACCAGACAGAACATGAGCTTTGGAGTCAATTTAAGACTAATTTGCTTATGTAGATCCTCCTCCTTTCAAAAAAATTGGCAAAAGATGAAATAGACAGTTGCAATAAAATTACATAGCAGAAATATGCCAATCAGAAAGGATACATAATGCTGAAATACCTGAGCTGAGCCACATGTTAGCACAGTAAAGAGAAATATGACCTCATTTAAGCTCTGGAAAAGTATTTGGTGTTACACCTGAACTTAAGTCCCAGTCCCCCCACTCACTAGTTTATCCCTCATTTGTTTTTTAAACTTCTCCAAGTTTGGGGGACACCTGGGTGGCTCAGGGGGCTAAGTGTCCCACCTCAGCTCAGGTCATGATGTCCATCCATCTGTCATCTCTCTCTCTCTCTCTCTCTATCAATTCCCTCTATTTTTCCCTCTATGATTTATCTCTTTCTCTATTATCTGTTATCCATCCGTCCGTCCGTCCATCCATCCATCCATCCATCCATCCATCCATCCATCCATCCATCTCTCTCTTCTTCTATCACCTACCTTCTATATATCTACCTGTCATCTGTCCATCTCTTTCTCACCTCTGTCTCTCTCCTGCTATCATTTATATCTCTCCCTTTATCATCCAGTGATGGATCTGTGTTTTTATGTAACTATGTATGTATATATATGAATCTATCTGAAAATTTTTTCTTTGAGATTATAATCTGCATTATAATATTTTTGAAGGCAGGGACGTCATCCTATACTTTTTATTCCCTTTTCTGCTGAGCACTGGTTAACAGAGCTGACATTAAATAAGCGTTTATTGGTTTGGTTCTCTCCATGAGAATGTTTTGGGTTCTCATTTGCTTCCATTTTGTCAGGACTCTGTCTTATCTGTTAGGCTTTCCTTTCCTCTTGACTCAATGATGAAGAAAATTTTCTATTTGCCTGGACTGGGCCCTTGGGTTAACTCCTCTCATGGTAATGAGTCTCTAGGATTTTTTTTTTCCCCAGCAGAATGGAGGGCACTGGTTATTGCTCTTGCTGTGTCCCTCATTGGGCTCCATTGATGTCCAGTCCCACAGCAAAGGGAAAATGGCAAGTGGGTTTATCTAATCCAAATTCTAGGCAATCAGGGCTGCTGCCTGAGAGTGACCTCTCAGCAGGTGTGTGAGAACACACCTCCCTGAAAGAAACTTGGAAGACTTGAGTCCACAGGAGTCCCAGAGTGTTATTGTACATTAGGGTAGCCTTTTTTCATCAGTGAAAAATGTGAGGGCCCCAGCTCCTGCTCCTCAGAGCAGCTCTGTATTCAGAGAAGGCACAGAGAGCTATTATATTACTTTGGATGTGTTGGCATTCAGATCTTCCCACAGATCCAGCCAAGCCTTAATGAGATGACTCTCTCTAAGCTCTGAAGCTCAACTCTCCTTTGAAAGCATGGTGCCATGGCCTCCCCATCCTGTATGTCTTGGTTCCCAGAAGGGCTGCCGTGGGAGCCGTCAGCCGATTGGAGGGAAATAGGGACCCTCTTGAATTGTCTTAAACTGTGCTTTCAAAGAAGGCTCACTCCACACACTTCTCGGTGGCATTCTAACGCCAGACCTCAGAGCTGCCCTTACAGTTTACATTTTCTGTATCACTTAATGCTCCTGACAAGTCCCTCAGGCCGGCACGGTCACCCCAGTCTTACAGAAAAGAAATTCAAGGCTGGCAAACACGGGCGTCAAAACATCATCTTTCTTACTTCAGGGCCCCGGGTTGTTGTTTTTCCCCGAAGGGGCCGGGCTGCCTTCTCTTGAGAATCTAGAAATTTGATGTTTATTAAAAAATCATTTAACATTGCAACTCCCACACTTAATTAGCACTCCTTTCGGGGTTTGCATTTTTTTATTTGGATGCCATGTGACAAATCCAAAGATGTTTTGGAAAGGCAGAAGTTGGAAGCTTATTTAAAGAAGCAATGGTGTATTTACTTTTATTTTTTTATTTTTTTATTTTTTTACAAATAGTTTATTGTCAAATTAGTTTCCACATAACACTCAGTGCTCATCCCCAAAGTGCCCTCCTCCATGCCCCTCCCC
>NW_024081453.1:432437-465301 GCF_003009895.1 Hyaena hyaena | reverse complement strand
GAGTCTCTCATGGTTTGCCTCTCTCCCTTTCCCCCACCATTTCCGCCCTTCTTCTCCCCCTTGGTCCTCCGTCAAGTTCCTCCTAATCCTCCTATACGTGCAAACATATGATATTTGTCCTTCTCTGCCTGACTTATTTCGCTCAGCATAACACCCTCAAGGTCCATCCATGTTGCTACACATGGCCAGATTTCATTCTTTCTCATTGCCACGTAGTATTCCATGGTATAGATAAACCACATCTTCTTGATCCATTCATCTGTTGATGGACACTTAGGCTCTTTCCATGTTTTAGCAAGAAGCAATGGTGTATTTAGAAATACAGTAACTTAGCAGTGAAAATCCAAAAAATGGCAGAACATTTGCTCATTGATGCCAGCTGTTGGGACCTACTGACTCACGTAGGCTCTCTTTCTCCCAGATGGTCTTCTCAGACCTCTGGTAGATGAGAATTCATTACACATGATGCTTTTGTAAAGAAATCTAAGGTCTTACGTGTAAAACGACCATTGTATTAATGAAAGGAAAGAGAGAGGGAAATAAAGAGAATGAGAGGTGTTTGTTTGTTTGTTTGTTTGTTTGTTTAACAAAGCCCAAGGCCTACGTATTTTTCTTTACCCTTCTATTTAGTAAGTCCCAGTTGGGAGAGCACCATTTGAATTCTAGTAGTTTCCAGATGTGATCTCTGTATTTGTTTCCCTTTAATTAGTTGTGTTTCTTGATAAAGCAGCTCTATTATCAGGATTTCTTCTTAAAGTATGGATGTGGGGATTCTTCACTTTAAATAAAGTCGAAAAAATAACTTGAATTGTTGAGGGTGTGTCTTACTCTATAGATAAAGTTCTTTCCAATGTTGCCCAGCGCAAACCACCATGAAGATGAGAAATAATCTTAAAAATAAGCACAATAAACCAAAGAGAAAATATTAAACATTGATGAACATAGAAATGTAAGTTTAATTCTTATTAAAAGAGAAAATTGGGGTGCCTGGTTTGCTCAGTTGGTTAAGTGTTTGACTCTTGGTTTTGGCTCAGGGTACGATCTCACAGTTCGTGGGTTTGAGCCCCATATCAGACTGTGCTGACAGTACAGAGTCTGCTTGAGATTCTCTCTCTCTCTCTCTCTCTCTCTGTGTCCCTCCTGCATTCTCTCTCTCTTTCTTTCTCTCTTTCTCTCTAGATAAATAAATAAACATAAAAAATAAAAACATTTAAAAAATCTTAGAAATGCCACAAATGAGATTTGTTTTCCTAACTTGAAAATTTTTAATTTAAAAATTATTTTAAAAGTATTTTTAATAGTCATATAATGGAATAGGTCAAAACTGTATTACCATTATCATTATTGAATGCTATTACAGATAACTCTACTGGATTTAAGGCTGTGATTTTTTTTTTGGAGTTGAATTGATACAAATCAATCTTTTTATTCATCTCTCTTAAGGTGATGTCCACTGAGTTGGTCAAGTTCACTGGTTTCTTAGGGTAGCTTCTTGAACTTTCAGGCCAGCCTTTCTCATAACAGGGACAGGCATTGGAAAAATACACCAACTGTTGTTTTTCCTTCTAATTCTACCTGGTCATGTAGACACAACTGGTCTTCAGTTGAATTTGGCAGCCATGGAGTTTCAAGCTCTATATAAAATCATCTTAATTGGCAGCTCTAACCACATAGGTGGGACTAATATTACAGTGAACAAGTATACTCAGGGCAAAATAAATCAGGCAGAATTGCTGGAATCACTACAATTTTCAGACTTATTCTCACCTTCCCGAAAATTTAAAATTAGCTCCTTAAGAAGCCCATTATTTACAAGGAGTATTCGAGAGTCTTAACTTATTCTTCTTCTATTTTTATATATTCATTATTAGGACCATTGAACACACACACACACACACACACACACACACACACACACACCTGTTCTCAGCAATTATTTGGATTCAACTCACTGTCAAATTACCATTTTTTTTTTTTTTGCTTTGCTCTCCACATCCTTGTAAAATGAAAGTACTAAAACCACTCTCCAGTTGTTTCCCTTCATGAAAGAATGGTTTTAAAAAGTAAATAAAGCAGCAAGGAATGAGGAGATTCATTGTGTTGATTTTGGAATGGAAGTATGATAGTAGATTTAGTGCAAGCTATTCAACTCTGGGGAGGTATAGAAGTCAACCATTTAAATCAGACTGTTTGTCTAGCCAGACCTAATCAAGAAACAGAGCTGGGCGAAGCCAAATTTAGCATGCTCTGCTGCTCTCTTCAGATATTATAACTTTTATAAGATATTCACAGGAAAATCTGTGAGAGTGCTTTCAGCATACCCATGTGATCCTTTTAATAAGGAGGTAGTGTGAATTCTAAGGTCTCTCTCTCTCTCTCTCTCTCTCACACACACACACACACACACACACACACACTCCTTATAGATAACTTCAGGTGTTTCCAGATGCGTGCAACTTCACATCTAACTTCAGGTAATGGAATGAATTGGAACCCTGAATCTCATTGCAGTCTGGTCTGTCAGCCATGGGATTAGGGGATCATTTTGATGAGGAAATGCAATCACAGCTAGTAGAGCCTGATGTTTCAGTTTGGGCTACTGAGAGCCTGTCTCTGTGCTCTCATAGGCAGCACAACCACGTCCCATAGATGCCACCACACCAAAATGTAGAGGTCTGGGAGCCCCAGTGTGATCTGGTATCACTATACACATATACATGTAAACTAGAATTCCATGAAATACCATGAGAGAAGGTGGCACTTGACATGTGTAGAAGTAGATGGGACCCATGGGCTTTTGGATAGGCTTTGGGGCCCTTTCTTTCTGAGAGACTGATTTGTTTCAATTGACAGAACAATTCACTGTTACTTGGATCATTAACACTTAATTCTTTACTTTGGATCATGGTGTTCTATAGTCAAAAGATACCTATTTAAATGTTAAATCAGTTGTTACAAAATATCAAGTGAGCAATTCTGTTAAAAAAAAAAACCACAGAATTAACTGGTAGTCGCATATAGATGACTAACTCCATTGATTGCCTCGTGGTCATGTGGACCCAGGCTGGCATCCATGGATCAGACTGCTCAATAGCAATTGCTTAAAGGATTAAGCACATAAGTCCATGACATAAGTTGAGTTCAACACACACGCCACCTAGACAGTCCACTCAGTTCCACCAATTATTACCATAGACAGCAGTTTGGGCCTGGTATGGCCAAATCTGATTTTCAAAAGGAATACCTATTTATTATGCCTCCCCTATCTGTGCTCTATGATTCCTTCTCATCCTTTAAAACTTTGTTCAGATATATCTGCTATGGAAACGTTTCTTAGCTCCCATGGAGAGAATAAATTGCTCTGTACCCTTTCCCATACTAATAGCATGTTGTACAAACCTCTGATATTGATTGCACTTCACTAAGGATATCGTAATTACATGTTTAGCAACAGTCTCCCTAGCTATCCAGTGAACTGCTGCAGGGTAAGCTCCATGCACCACTCAAGAGTATATTGCCTGCACTAAGTAGGACCCAAATAATGCAGAATGGTTGAAAGAAGATTATGGAGGCAGGATCCCAGTGGAAAGCTCTTAGGCTCTGAAACTGATTTGGGGGTTTGGCAGAGAGGGGCTAGGCCTTGACAAAGTTCATCCTTAGCATTCCTTACCAACTTCTAAATGTTCTATTTTTCAGTGCCACCTACCACATACCTTTTCCCCAGATGGCGCTTCAAATCTAACTCCTGTCCCCCCACCAAGCTCTAACCTATTAAATACAACATTAGACTATGAATTTTAAAGGCAGGATATTGGCAGTATTCTTTGAATGCTAAGAGTCTACTATAGTGCTTAGGATGTAGCTTAATAAATACTCTTATGAATGGAAAACCAATAAGTGAAGAGTAAATGCATTGATCAAATTGCTTTCTATTTGGGGCAGCTATCTGGAAGCAAGCCTGTGGAGGGATTTGATCCTGGGCAGGCAATGAGGAAAACAGGCTTTAGATGGGGCAGGAGGGGGTGGAAGATGCCTACATACAAAAATTGTTCACTTCATAATTTCCTTGAGGGCCAGGAAAGCCTGAATCAAAAAAACAAACAAACAAACAAAAAAAAAAAAACCAAAAAACAAAGGGACCATCGCTAATGATTTTGTTGGGTGCTTAATTTTACAATTAGACTCTAGGTTTTCCAGAATTCTTTTCTTTATCATATAAATTGCAAGTATCTCACCAAGATATAAGCCATCCTTTATTGCTCTATTTCAGCTACCTCATCTGTGAGATGATGAAATCAATGGTACCTTTCACACAGCCATTGGGAAGCTCATTTCAAGGTCTCTGGTGTGGAAGGGATCTCAGGGCCAGCTGATAATTGTCCTGCCTACTCAGGCCCTAATTTGATGATGTGGCTGTGATTTTTTGCCTCAGAGCTGAGTTAATGCAACATAGGACATGTTTTCCTCCGAGGCGAAGTGGCTTGCTGTGTAGCAGACTCTGTTCACTCCTTAGCATGAATCATAAACAGATATTTCTTGAGCCACATCACCCCCATTATGAAAGACATTATTGGATTTTTAGTCTTGGGTGGGGAAAGAAAAAGTAGCCTGCAGCCACGAAGCATAACAAAATGTTGTTGTCAATTTCTGGTGCTTGGATGATGGGTTAGTATTACTCACTGCTGCTAAGAGTAGTAATTACATTATAATATTGTCCCTTTTGTGCCCTAAACCAGAATCCTATGAGTAAAGGGAGGGTGACTTAATGGTCTGCTATATTCAATCTGTCTGGGTTCTCATGGTTTTTAAGTTCCAGTAAGAGGAATTTAATTAAGACATAGTAATAAAATAACAATATTGCCGTAGTAATTGTAACAATGGAGACTGAGTTCAATTTTCCCCCAGTTTGCTATACATATAAATGCGTTTCCACGAGACTGCTTGTGTGCTCATATCTATAGATCATCACGAAGCTTAAGCTCCGGTTTTGGCCCCCTTTTCCAAGTGTAATCTTGTGAACTTGAATTTGCATGCTTTTTAAGACAGGACAAAACTGGGGAATCAGTAATAGTCCTAGGAAGAGGGTAGATAGTCAAGAAATACATGTATAATTGAGTAGAGCTCCGTGAGTATTCGTTGCTATTAATTTTTACATCACTCTCTTATCTTAGATCTCCTTTATTTATTCTATTACCATCCCTATGAGTGGGGCAAAGTGAATGTCAGAATTCCCTTTTAAACATAGAGAGATGACACCAAGAAAACATCAAGTTACTTGTCCTGGGTTACTCTGCTACTGGCATAATCAGGGGGAGACCCCTGAATGGCATTTAGACTCCTAACTGACAGTGCACATTGTTGAAAGTCACAAGAACAGAGGTTATAGAAACTTTTAAACGGCACATTAGGATCTGAAGTGGTCCAGGGACATGGCTGCCTGGGAGTCAAAAGATCGAAACATGACCTAGATGTCCATTCTGTATGAAATTTGAAGTCCTAGATCATTCCATGTGGTAACAACTCTGTCCACATATTAACGATTAAAGGCTGCTGATAACCTCAGGTTCTGTATCAGAAGAGTTTCCAAGAGACTAAGTATGAGTGTCAGCACAGTGAGACAAAGACAAAGAGAACAGAACTCTGACCCCGCCTCTGTTCAGTTAACTTACCTGCCTGGGAAGGCCGTGAGTGCTGTCACTGAGGCCACATTATTTCATGTTGCAGTCAGGTACCCTTCCTCTGTTCTTCAAGAGAATCGCGGGCCATTGTTGAATAAACAGGCCAGTGTTGTCACTACATTACCTGTTAGAGAAGTGGGTAGATGCAAATCACCAGTTACACAAAGCATCTGCTCTAATAACTCTTAACTTAAGGCTCGTACTTGAAACTGCTGTTTGTTTTGTGATCCATGGCTCCTCTCTTCTGATTGGCAGGCATATGACCTCTGTTCATCTGTTTCTCTGGATAGACCGTGGTCTCTTTAATGTGCCTCCCAGAGCCTCCCAAAGTAGATTTCATCAATGCCGTGTCGCCTGTGGGTCAAGTCAGACTGTCCCAGTGTGAACTCCAAATTTGGTGAAAATCGGTTTCATATGAGGAGGGTAAGCTAGAGATGAGTCTTTTTTTTATTTATATAAAATATCAGATCAAATTATCTGAAAGACAGTAATGGCTTCCCCTTAGGCTCCTGAATGAATGAGGGTATTTGGTCGATCAAATTCCTCCGCTTATCTGGACCTACTCTCTCTCCTTTTTAAAATTTTTTAAATGTTTTATTTATTTCTGAGAGAGAGAGACAGCATCAGCAGAGGAGGGTAAGAGAGAGAGGGAGTTTCAGAATCTGAAGACAGGCTCCAGACTCTGAGCTAGCTGTCAGCACAGAGCCTGACACAAGACTCGAGCCCACCAACTGTGAGATCATGACCTGAGCCAAAGTCAGATGCTTAACCGAGTGAGCCACCCAGGCGCCCCTGGACCTGTTCTCTTGAACTTTTAATGTCAGATTTTATGTTTCTTTTCACCCTTTCATTATCCTATAACTCCCAGGTCAGTGTTTCTCAAACATGACTCTGAGAAATCTTGGACATATCCAAGGACCACTTTTGCAGGGTCTGAGAGTTCTTTACAATCATTTTAAAATGTTGTGTTCATAGTTTAATAAATCTGAAGTGTTAATACGAGATTCTTCTAGATTATAGTGGACATTGATTATTGGTTGTGTGGTACATCTATTACCATACTTTCTTGATAACAGTAATGCCAACTTTCTTTAGAAACCACATCTCTCTCTTTTTTAAGCTCCCAGCTTGGGTAAGAGTAATGCCATTTATGGCTCTTGGTATTATCTCTGATGGTGATCAGCGCATTTCATTCTGTTGGCCTCAGAGATGAGAACATAACCTGTTCGAACCAATGGGGCATATTCAGCAAAGACTCTTTCAGCTGTGACCCAGTTTGGGTTATATTTTTTAATTTGCAACTAAAAGAAACCCTGACAGGTACATAGATCATTTGGATGAATTTAGTGCCTATCTTTGTGATTATCTGTCCAGTGTCTTTTGTGCTCAGAAACGGTACTTTAATTATCCTGAGCTAATAAGAGAATAATAGAGGTCAATTTCATATGTAAATGATGCAATACACATTTTATAAATGAAAGTTTTGCAGAAATCCAATTGAAGGGAGTGAGTCATCGAATGGCATCTATTTTTTTAAGCCTGCCAAACCCAATAGGGCCCGTACCCATAGATATGGATTCCGGATTCAGACTGCAAGAAATTATTAACTCTCAGCAACCCACTGTCATTCATCACATCAAATTACGAGGGCTAATTAAGAATTTATTGGCTCGAAGTTTTGTCTGTATTTAATTTGAAGCTTTTTTTTTTCTTAGTTGTCCAAGAACTATGAGCATAAGGGCTTTTATATCTATAAGTTTAAGGTAGCACAGATTTATCATTCAAATAAAATTAACACCAAGGGCTTAAGGGGAAGTGTTTTTTCTTTTTTCTTTTTTCAGGGAATCTGTTCATTTCTTGAATTTTAGAAGTGTTGTTACAAATGGTAAAAAGGTACATTTAGTTGAAAGAGACAGACTTTGGGACTGGATAAACATCCTCCTGTCTGGAACGTTTCTGAATTACACCAAACTGTATAAAATTCTACCTCTAAAATTTCAACTCTTAAAAAGGAACTTCTCTCTTCGGAGAAGGACTAAATATTTTGCAAGCATAACTGCTCTCATTTTCAACTCACCAGTGTGTGCAAGTTCATTCAGCAAACTGTCGGAACGCATGGGAAATGAGCCAGAGCAGAGCGAGTTCGGTTTTAGTGGTGGCAGGAGACGCTGCCGTTGTCCCGAGCTCCTTTGTAAAATTTATGAAAGCCAAGCACCGGAAGGGCTGCTAAGGATGAGGTGGGTTTGTGGAGTGAAGGTAGAATCTGAGAGTGACTACTCTTTTTCTGCAAGAGGGCTTGAAATGCTCTGTCCCTAATGGGTGGATCCCAGAATCTGGAAGTCACATGCTGTCTTTCGGAAGAGTCTAGGCTGTGATTTCCTACTGCTTGCATTCTGTCACTCAAGCAACAACCCTTTTCTGGAAGGAGCCTTTGGGTGCATGTATCCGTGGCCTGCATGTACCGTTGCAAGAATGAGTTGAGGTCATTTGGGGTCAGCTCAACAAATATTGACCAAGTTCCTATTATACATGCCTAGCATTGTGCTGTGTATTTGAGGGATAAACAGGGAGACTAAGACATGATCCTTCCTCTTAAGAAGTTTGTAGTATAGAGGAAAGACAGATTTCATTTCAATGTGGTAATCCAACATCAGGGGAAATCACTAAATACTATGGAAACCCATTTACCCACCATCTGTCAGTTCATAGACACACACACACACACACACACACACTTGTTTGACTGTGTTGACTTTACAAGCAATTGTATCACCTAAGACAGGCTTAGATGGTGAGAAGTGGACTGCACAGTGAATGAAGAATACTATTGCTTTTTGATTCTCCTATATTAATGTTCTCAGCAATGCTTTTGGCCAGTTTAACTTTGCTGTTGAAGAAAAAATTATTTGGTGAGACTGTTACAGCACTTACTTCCACGCCTGGGTGCAATAAAAACTACTCTTTTTGGCAACAAAGCTGTACTGCCATTTTCTTGACGATGGCCTGGCAGATTGAAGACGCGCCTTGAGTATTCATCAGACTCTGGCCTTTCTTGCTCATTAATCCTGGCTAAATTTTAAGTAGTTACTCCTTCAAGTGCTCATACCACCAGACAAGATATCAAAGAATAACATGGAAAGGGGATGGTTGTGTTTGTTGGAAACGTTTACAGGAAAGAGAAGCTGGGCCAGGAGCAAGGCTACTCATGTGGTGCTTGATGAATGAATGAAGGGTGCAGCATTTAGGTCCCTGTACTTCTTTTCCAAGCATCATGAAGAGAGTTATAACTTCAGAGCTGAAGGTTTCCTCATTTTGCTTGGCTTCATAATTGGGCCAAAATGTCTGTGTTGTCAAAAACCTCACCGTCCTATTTAAAGTCTTTCCATTTTTACCTTCAACTTCCTTGCCAGCCAAAAGCCTTCTTGTGCTAATTCTATTGATTCCTTCCTTTTCTTATTTGGGAAAAAAAAAAAAACACCTTGAAAGTCATGTCATGATAATGTAGGTAGCACACATCTGTAGGGATTCTTCTAAATTTGAGAACTTTGATGCGTTGGTAAGGGATATTCTTTAAATTTCTTTTTGGGTCTTATCTAATGGTGCATGAAAAGTTGGCTGGGTACTAAATTTATTGAAAAGTCCAGAAAAAGTACAGTTTAATCTAATAACAATTTAATTATGCTGAGATATAATGAGGTCTAAAGATCCCAGTGGAGTGCTTTCTAAGTTGACATACTCTTATGATACATTTCTTAACACTGGCATAAAATGTCATGGGGGTACAGTCTCTGTGTGTGCATTCCTCTTTGGGAGAAAATGGGAGTTTTACGTGGTGTGTGTGTAGGGGAGGGTGTGTATTTGCATGTATGCTTAAAGCTGTTTATGAAACAATAGATCTGTGTTTGTATAGTCTTTTGAAAGGGGCCTCAGAGATGATCCTCTTTAAGAGAACAGTCCTAGAAGATCAGCTAATTCTGGCTTGTCTAAATCCTTTATCTATTCCTCCACATTTGTTGAATATGCTGTCGGGGATTCAGAGCCGTATAGCCAGGGCAGTCCCTGCCTGTATTGCTCAAAGTACCTAGCTCAAAGTTTTGAAATATATTGTTAATATATGTTACATAAAAAGATAAGGAAGTCTCTCTCCCTCTCTGCCCCTCCCCTGCTCACTCTCTCTGTCTCTCTTTCTCAAAAATAAATAAATAAACTAAAAAAAAAAAAAGAGGCACCTGGGTGGCTCAGTCTGTTAAGCATCCAACTCATGGTGTCAGCTCAGGTCAGGATCTCATGGTTTTTCGAGTTCAAGCCCCACACTGGGCTCCACGCTGACAGTGTGGTGCCTGCTTGAGATTCTCTCTCTCTCTCTCTCTCTCTCTCTCTCTCTCTGCCCCTCCCCTGCTCACTCTCTCTGTCTCTCCCTCAAAAATAAATAAATAAGTTAAAAAAAATAAGGGAGAAGAAAGGCTAGTGGAGTAAAGAAGACCCATGGTCAGGCATTAGGAAACATCGCTGACTTACATCCTTTTGGAAGTAGGAAGTACATTAGTTAAAGGCTCTGAGATATTTTCCCATAAAATGAATGTTTGCCTTTATTTAGTTTAGATATGATCATTCTTATTTGACCACAGATACCCATTTTCTTCCCAGTGAATACCTGTATATCTCATGGAACACAGCACAGGAAAAACCCATACTGGTTGTTTTCATTGTCTAAGATAATTGACTGATATGTTGTGGTGTCACACAGATACAACCTCTTGTAGAACAATCATTCTGAAAATGTGATTATATCTGTGAGAGAAGAATAAATCCTCTAAGTCAGAGTTTCTCCACCTCGGTGCTGAAGGCTTTACCAGGAGGCGGCCAGCATCCTGCCTCATCATGGCATGGCTGCCTCAATCCCATATCTGCTTGGCTAAAGCACTCACTGCCCCATGTTCTTCCTTTTCAGATTTAAGGATAGTCTCTTGTCTTGTCACACAAACCACCAGAAGAGCCCCCTTTCTTGCTGCTTAATGCTTTCTCTCCTTCTTTGTTCTGCTTCTGTCAGGATGTGAAATGTATTCACCCATTTGATTTGCTAAGTGGGTTGGTGGTGAGATTTGGCCAACTGTTTTCTAATCTCTGGCTTCTCCCCCATTTTCTGCCTATTCCTAGAAATACTTAAGTGAAGATGCAAAACTCTGCAGAGACAGAAATGTTTTTATGCAAATGATTTGAATGATTTACTATAAGATATTCTAGAGCTAAGTTTCCTTTTATCTGGATATTCTTTTCCGAGTATTTTCACATGCATGATCTCATTTGATCCCACTCAATCCTTGGGAAATAGAAGGCTGAGAAGAACAAACACTGGATACAGGAAAGAGATTAGGAAAATGAGGAGCACCTACGACACAAAACCATGATTGTTGAGTGCCTTTTCTGTGATACTAGAGTTTCCCAAAGGATGAATATTTTAAATAGGGCATGAACATGGAGTTAAATGTCATCGAGTCATAAGGTTATAAATGTTTTAATTTCTTTTTTTAATTAATAAGCTTTGTTTTTTAGTACAGTTTTTGGTCCACAGCAAAACTGAGTGGGAAGTATAGAGAATTCCCATGTACCTGCTACTCCTTTACACATCCACCCTCCCCTACTGTCAACATCTGATATTTAGAGTGGTACATTTCCTACACTTAGCCGTTCTAATACAGATGCAGTGATATCTCATTCTTATTTTAAGTTGTATTTCCCTGACGACATATGCCGCGAAGCATCTTTTAATATGCCTATTTGCCATCTGTACATCTGCTTTGGTGAGATGTCCAGGTCTTAGCCCATTTTTAAATTGGGTTGTTCCTTTCCTTTTAGAGTTTTAGGAGTTCATGTATATTGTAAACAACAGCCCTTTATTAGATGTGGTTTTTTGGAAAATATTTCCTTCCCGTAATTGGCTTGTCTTCTCATTCTCTTGATCCATTTCTTTTTTCAACAGTTCTAAACCCATAAAGGAGAACGTCTCTGGTTCTGGTTTTTAACGTCTAACATCCCCTTTTATCAACTACGGAACAGAACACAGTAAACAGTGTATTAGTTCCATTTTACAGTTACTTTCAATTTGTGGTGATACAAGGCTTTCTTTTTATTAAAAATAGTTTTTAAATAGTGGAACAGAATAGAAAGCCCAGAAATAAATCCACTCATATACGGTCAATTAATTTATGACAAAGGAGCCAGGAGTATGCAATAGGGCAGTCTCTTTAATAAATGGTGCTGAAAAAACTGGACAGCCACACGCAAAAGAATGAAAATGGACCACTGTCTTGCATCATACACAAAAATCCATTTAAAATGGATAAAAGGCTTGAACGTGAGACCGAAAGCCATAATTTGCCAAGAAGAAAACACAAGCAGTAAGCTCCTTGATGGGGCTCATAGTGGTGATTTTTTTTGGATTTGATACCAAAAGCAAAAGCACCAAAAAACAAAAATCAACAAGAGGGACGACATCAAACTAAAACACTTCTGCACAGCAAAGGAAATCCTCAACAACATGAAAAGGCAGCCTGCTGAATGGGAGAAGATATTTGCAAATCAAATATCTGATAAGAGGTTAATATCCAAAATATGTACAAAACTCATACAACTCAATAGCAAATAGATAAATAAGTGATCCAGTTAAAAAATAGGCAGAAGATATGGCTAGACATTTTTTCCCAAAGACATACTGATGTCCCACTTGATACTTGAAAGGTGCTTGGAAAGGTGTTCACCATCCCTAATCATCAGGTAAATGCCAGTCAAAACCACGTTGAGGTATCACCTCACACCTGTTAAAGTGGCCATTATTAAAAAGATAGAAATGACCAATGCTGGCAAGGATGTGGTGAAAAAGGAGCCTGTGTGCACTGTTGGTGGGAATGTAAGTTGGTGTAGCTATGAGAAGCAGTATGGAAGTCCCTCAAACAAAGAAAGATAATACCATATGATCCACTAATTCCACGTCTGGGTATTTATCCAATGGAAACGAAGACACTAATTCAAAATGATATATGCACCCCCATGTTCATTGCAACATCATTTACAATAGCAAAGGCATGGAAACAACCTAAGTGTTCATCGGTGGATGGATGGATATAGCAAATGTGAAATATATATGTATGCACACACATATACACACATGTATACAAACATGCACGATGCAATGTGATCCGGTCATAAAAATGAATGCAATCCTGACATGACAACATGGATGGAACTTGTGGATATTATGTTGCGTGAAATAAGTCAGAGAAAGACAAATACCATACAATCTCATTTGGAAGCACAATAAAACAATAGAGCACCAAACTCATTAGAGAACAGCTTGCTGGTGGCTAGGAGCAGAGGGTGGAGGTCAGTGGAGTGGATGAAGGTAGTCAAAAGGTACAAACTTCAGTCACAAATTGCAGAAGTCCTGGTGACGTAATGTGTGACATAGTGACTATAGTTAATAATAATATTGTGTTGTATGTTTGAAAGTTGCTCAGAGACTAGATCTTAGAAGTTCTCATCACAAGAACAGTTGTAACTATGTGAGGTGATGGATGTTAACTAGACTTATTGTGGTGATCATTTCACACTATATACATATAATGAATCTTATGTTGTACACTTGAAAATAATATAATGTTATGTGTCAGCTATATCTCAATAAAAATATTTATTTTATTGAGCAGATAGTATATACCAATGGTACAATATTTAAAAATTACCAAAAGGTATACCCTTGGTTTTTGCCATCCAAATTTTCTAGAAGGGCAACTATAGTCAACAGTTTCTTGTTGGTATTTTCAGAGATATAGTATGTTCATTGTACTGTGTGTGTGTGTGTGTGTGTGTGTGTGTGTATTTGTATAAAGGGTTTTTTAAAAAACTGAAATGGTAGTATATTATTCATGTTATTCTGAATATTGTTTTTTCTCCCTATTTTACATGTATTTGGAGGTCCCAAATATAGCAAAATTTTGAACCTGATTTATGGATGACTGAAAATTGGTCAACTGCTTACACCATATCATCTCTTTCCTATCGCCCCTAAGTGAAAACAAGCTATGTTGCTGAAAATTTGGCTTCAGAATAAAATTTGAATAATTAGATGAGGTCTGATCATATGGCCTTTCTTCCCACATTTTTTCCTCTTGCCCTTTGTGTTGACTTTTTCCTTAAGTTGTCCTTGAAGTAGAGGAAGGAATAGACCCTCACTTACCCACCAGAGAGGAGATCTGCACAGAGGGAATGGTGTGAATGAACACTTTCATCCCCTAATGGTTTAGAGGAGGTTGGAGCATAAATCAAAGTAAGAAAAGGGGGAAATGGTTTCTTCTAATGGCTTTGTCTCCGGAAAGCTAAGGTAGATTTAACAAAAAGATGCCAATAGTCTGATTTGATGAGGTCCATGCCAAGCAGTCCACAGATTGCAGCACATTCGGACAGCTGTCTTATTCAAGCCATGGGCACTCAGCCTGATGCAACCACCAGACTCACCTCCTTCCTTAGCTAGGAGGCAAGCTTTTTTCCCTCTTGCTGCGTTTTCACCACCAATATATTTGGCCAGATCATAACCGTTTTCGTTTTGAAACCAACTCAGATGCCAATTTCTATGAACTTGAGCATATTTAGTTGCAAATGGGTATGTTTTCAGAGGACCCAAGTATCAGCGTAACTGTGGCCGGTTGGCTCAGCTCAGTTCTTCAGTGCCATGTGTGGAGGCAAAGCTCTATGGGAAGGCGAGGAAAAGCCGCTCATTTGCTCCAGATGATGCCATGGGTCTCAGCTAATCTTTTATCAGGGCAGGAGGTTTTGCCCCAGGCCTTAGAGGTGAATAACAGGAGATAGATTCTTCCCACCACTGGGGGAAGAATCCAACCAATAGGAAGCACATTTGATTCATTTGTTAATCACCATCACTAATCATCAGGTAAATGCCAATCAACCACATGGAGTTACCACTTCACACCTGTTAGAATGGCTATTATCACAAAGATAGCAATGACAAATGTTGGCAAGGATATGGAGATAGAAAATTTACACAGTGCTCTGTTAATTTTTTTAATTTTTTAAAATGTGTTATTTATTTCTGAGAGAGAGAGAGTCAGTGTGAACAGGGGAGGGTCAGAGAGAGAGGGAGACACAGAATCTGAAGCAGTCTCCAGGCTCTGAGCTAGCTGTCAGCACAGAGCCTGATGCAGGGCTCGAATCAATGAATCGCGAGATCATGACCTGAGCCGAAGTCGGACAGTTAACCGACTGAGGCACCCAGGCGCGCCACGTTAATTTTAACAACCATTCGGAGAGCATAATATAATAACAATGTTGATTAGGATTATTGCTGCCCTTTTACGTAGTTCGGGGAGCTAGGGATCAGAGAAATTTAGAAATTTGACACTATTCATATAAAGGGCAGATCCTGCCTCAAACCTGGGACCCTTGTCTCCAAATCATGAGTCAGTAGCCTCACCTGCACGCAAATGGAAAATCCATGTTTCCTTTTTCTTCCTCTTTTTAATTAGTGCTCACCATGATAAATGTACTTTTATCTCCTTTATTTCACCCAACTCCTCACCTGCCTCTCCACTGGTAACTATCTGTTCCTTCTCTGTATTTAAGATTATTTTTTTTTAAATATTTCATTTATTTCTAGGAGAGAGAGAGACAGCATGAGCAGGGGAGGGTCAGAGAGAGAGAGGGAGTCACAGACTGAAACAGGCTCCAGGCTCTGAGCTGGCAGTCAGCACAGAGCCCGATGCGGGGCTCGAACCCACGAACCGCGAGATCATGACCTAAGTGAAAGTTGGACGCTTAACCGACTAAGCCACCCAGGCGCCCCTCTGTATTTAAGATTATTATTGTTGGTTTGTCTTTTTTTGTTTGGTTTATTAAATTCCACATTGGAGTAAAATGGTGTGTCTTTGGCTAGGTCTATCCATGTTATTGCACATGGCGAGATCTCATTCTTTTTTATGGCTGAGTAGAAACACCATGTTTCTGAAGTCACCTACCTGCTACCCCAAACTGATTCTGGCTGATAACTATGTTCTTTAATATAATCTCATGTGAAAAACTTAGGTGAGGTGCAATTATAAGGAAATCATGGTATACTTTTTTAAATTTCTTGTTTCAACTCAAATGATAGCACATTATCCCACTGTTCTCCTCACTGCTTTTGCCAGTTAAATATACATGGGTGGTGGGGGCTAGAGATGACAAAAATAACATGGCTGACCCACAAATGAATGAAGGTCATATGTGTGATGTCTGTGGAAATGCTCAAAAGAAGACGATTCTTAATTTTTCTGTATCATAATTATGAAGAGAAGACTAGGAACATGATAAGAAACACTTTGTCCCAAGAAGTCCCAGGGCTGTAGGGGATTGGATCCCATGATTTCATGTTCAAATATGAAGCTTGTAAAGGAATAAGCAGGGCTTTCATTTCTGATCAGCTGTTTGAGCTGAGCCAGCCGTTTCCAGAGCAAAGATTTTAACGTCACAAGCTTGTGTGCTGTCGGAAAATGCCAGAGCGCAACAACGAGAAATGGTAATTATAGTCCCTGGAGATAATAGTTCTTAAACTGAGGGCATAAAGAGGTTTGCAGTGTGAACAGGGCCAGAACCAGTTTTTTTTTGCACAGCAGGTAACTCATTCCAGCTGTTTGGCTGTGTCCTTCTCTGCCAAAGGTTTTCCCCCAAAGGTAGCATTAGCTCTAGGAGCTCTACACTGAATATTGCAAAAGCCGGCTATTTGGCAGCCCGTCTGGTGGTTTCTTTAAAGACATACGTGCTCCCATCACCAGGGCTCTGACACTGAGCACAAATTTACCTTGATGCTATGCTTTATGGATAAGAGCATTTGACCCTGAGTGCCTAAGTGGGTTCATTTTTCTCCCACTCCATTGTTGACCACACTTTGCTCAAGACATTTGATTGCAGGAGAATATAAAAGGCATTTGTCCAGAAGTTTTGAGACCCACCCAAGGGCCAGATCAGTGTCGTCATGTTTATTTTCTGGAATCAGGGCTAAGGGACAGGGTTAAGGGAAAGATCTCCCCTGTTTCAAATCAAGTTTACTGGAAATGAAGCAATGAAGCAATCACACTGTGCACAAAATGCTGTTTTTCTGGCTCCGTGAGACATAATCATCTGGCATGCTATAATGACTCCTCGGTTGTCTCACCTTTGAATGTCATATGCCTGTTTAACTTGTATTCCTGGACGCAATATTGCAGAGGGCAAAACTTAGCAGTTTGGGCCAGACGGGTTGGCTTAGCTCTCTGGTCGTGGGTAGCCAACATGAGCAAACCTACACTTTTTAAATCCAGGGTAAGTATATACCCAGCCGTTTGCAGTTCGCATCCTTGTAGATGTTTGAGTCATTTTAATAGTCCTCTGGAGATGAGAACAAACTTGGAGCGGTATGTGTTATGAAAACCAAACTACCCACATGACCACGATCATCTTAACTGATGCAAATTACAACAGATTCAGAAAGTAAAGAGACGGAGAAAAGTAACATAAGTCCCAGTGTCCTTGATCCCTCACCCACCCCCAGGAGACAAATCCTCAATCTAAAGCTTATGCGTGTCTGCATCAGGCAGCCCCCTGCTGGTAGATGGTAGTTACTAGGTCCTAGACACACGAGGCTCTTCGCTTCTCTTTGACTTGGCACAAAATGTTCTCCTCTTCTGGAATTCTCACCTCCTATTTCACTTACTGAAATCTCTCTTTGGAAGAAACTGCTTCTTATCCCCTAATAGCCTCTTCTCCAACGTCTGTAGTAGTAGAATGTGGAGCCGGGCACATAGCTAGTCAGAATAAATACTACGTTTCCCAGCTGCCCTTGCATCTATGTGTGGCCCTGTGACTAAGTTCTGGCTTATGGGCCATAAACAGAAGTGTCAGGTAGCAGCATCTGGAGTCTCCCTTACCATTCTCCCACCTTTGCCTTTTCTACTGCTGATCAGCGGCGAGATAAGACGGCTGGAGCTGGGGGAGCTGTCTCAGATCCGGAGGTGGCCTTGAGAATGGAGTTGACGCATGGCAAAGCAGTGAGGTAGAAGGAGCCTGAATCGCTGATCCTGGACACAGACTACCCATCCGGACTGCCTCCCCCTTGACTTCTGTCGTTGAGAAAAACAAACTTTTAAATTATATAAATCATTCTTATTTTAGTGTTTCTGTTGCTCGTAGTGAAATTGGATTCTAACAAATTCACTGTCATTATGCTTTCAAGCTCATTTTACTGCTAGCATGAGGTGCAGGATTACAGACCATGGAGCAAAGGCCACTGATTGCCCTGTTTCCTGAGCACCTGTGCACCTTTGAAGTCTTCTCGAAGGCTCCTTGAAGCCTCCTCTTCTCCAGGCCCCCTTTCAAGTCTGTATTCTAAATTTTTTTAAATGTTTATTTATTTATTTTTGAGAGAGAGAGAGAGAGAGAGAGAGAGAGAGAGAAAGCAGGGGCAAGGCGGAGAGAGAGGGAGACAGAATCCCAAGCAAGTTCCAGGCCGTCAGCACAGAGCCCCATGCCAGGCTCAAACCCACAAACGGTGAGATCAGGACCTCAGTGGAAACTGAGAGTTGGATAATTAACTGACGGAGCCACCCAGGCGCCCCCAAATCAGTATTCTTATTTTCAGAGGTAAGCATCACCACTTTTAAGGGATTTTTCTGGAATACTACGTTTTGACTTTGAAACAGGCTTGTAACATGGTGACCCTGAAGCCTCATCTCTAGCTCATTTGAGCTCCTCCTTGAGCTCTGTGTGTTGTTGTAAGCTCCCATTTCCTGTGCCAACAGGCCCCTAACCTGTATCCCCGTCTGGGATTCCAGGTTCCCTGATCTCAGGACCCTTGGGGTCCCTTTGATGTTTCCCAGTTCTCTGTTCCCACTCCTTTGGTTTCCAGACCTCACATTGGGGCCTCAGACACACCCCCTAAATGCTTTTCTAATTCCTGAGCACTCACTATGCTGTCAGTACGAGACATCTTTTAGTCACATTATTAGGCTCTAGGATTCACCAACATTTACACCCCAAAGGATTTTTCCATGCAGAAATCACTAGCTGGGTCCATCAGTCTAGACACTTTATAGGATCACGTGAGCTTTCTCTGAGCCTATCGCAGTCCGTTTTCATCATTTTTGTTTTCCTGGATTATAAAAATAATGCATAGTATAGAAAATGTGGAAATACAGAAACATAAAAAGAAAACAGTCTCTTAACCTAGAGGGAAGCATATCTAACATATTTATTGCTTGGTGGCCTCTTTGTGAATGTTTCTGCATACCGAATTTTACAATGGTAATCTCATTTTTTATCTGTTTACCTGCCTACCTATGTACCTATCTATGGTTGCAAAACATTCTAGTTTGTTGATATGCTAAAATTCACTTAACCAGTTTCTTACCATTTAATACTTATTCCCCCTCCTCCCCCCCCCCCCCGGGGCACCTGGGTGGCTCAGTTGGTTAAGTGTCTGACTCTTAATCTCATGATCTCATGAGGTTCAGCCCCACGTCAACTTTCTCAGTACAGAAAGTGCAGAGCCTGCTTGGGATCCTCTATCTCTTTCTCTTTCTTTCTTCCTCTCTCTCTCAAATAGATAGACATTAAAAATTTTCTTTTTTCCTGATTTTACATGATTATAAACAACAGTGTGATTAATATTTGTGTGGACAAAATTTTTTTCCCTTTGAATTTTCCCTTTAGGCTTGATTCTTTGACTATCAAATAATTCTAGATTCTAAGGAGTCTTGCTAGGTACTGTAAATTACTTAACAGAAAGTTGTATCAGTTTCTCACTTCTCCAGTAATGTCTTGTATACTTAGAATTTTTTCAAGTTTTTACTTGAAATTATTTTATTAAATAATTTACTAATTAAATTATTACTAATTTACTAATTATTTACTAATGCGAAGGTTAAAAAAATGCTCATTTTTAGCATTTGCATTTCTTTGATTATAACAGAAATTGAATTTTTTGTTCATTATTAATTTGTATCTCTTATGTTTCCTTATGTCCTTGGTGGTTTATCTGGCATCATCATCTTTTCTTAAAATCTGAGATAACTATATAAAAAAGCGTTTTAATTCCTTATCTCTCACATTTAATGAATATACTTTTTTGCCCCTGGTTTCCATTTGCCTTTTAATTTGGCTCATGACGTTTGTGACTAACAGTCATGTAAGTGATTATGGAATCAAATGTACTTTCTGGTGACATTTTCTGTAAACTGTAACTTCAGGAAAACTTTCTCCACTCCTTACCCCAAAGTTGCCAGCAGTAACTTAGAAATTCTTATTTTCCTTCACTTGCTTACAGTGATACTTTTAGTAAATTTTGTCAAATTCTCTATTTCCTATGGATCTGTTTTGGGCTTTTGTTGTATTTCATTGGTCTATCCATTCTTTTTTTTTATTTTAAATTAAATTAATTTATTTATTTTGAGAGAGACAGAGATGATGCAAGTGGGGGAGAGGCAGAGAGAGGGAGAGAGAGAAAGAATCCTAAGCAGGCTCCTCACTGTCAGTGCAGAGCGCCATGCAGGGCTTGAACTCATGAACTGTGAGATGGTGACCTGAGCTGAAACCGAGAGTCAGATGCCTGACTGAGCCACCCAGGTGCCCCGATCCATCCATTCTTGTACCAACATTACTATCATTGTTACTATAGGTTTAAAATTAATAAATTATTTTATCCCCTAATTATTGAGCGCCTACTGCATGCTAGAAACTGTTATTGACGTGAAGATACAGCAACATACTAGATGGACATAGTTCCTATTCTCACATTCATGGTTTCTAGGGAAGGAAATGGGAGAGTAATTGATATGTACAGCCTGGTGACACAGGAATGATGAGAAGAAAGGCACAAGATGTTGGGGGAACATATGGTAAGAGCTTGGAGTCAGTGAGGCTTTCTAGATGAATGACATTTAAGTTCAGTCCTGAGGTTTATGGCAGGCAGGCAAACAGATGAGAGAGAAGGAGTTGAAGCTGGATGCAGCAGTGTCTGCAGAATCCAAGACAGTAGAGGGTCTGCAGAATTTGAGAAACTGAAAATAAATCTGTATGCCTGGGGCAGAGAGTGGAGGGTCACTTATGGACGGGGACTTTGCCAAGAGGTGCCAAACTACATGAAGGAGTATGGCCTTTACCCTGAAGATCATAGAGAATCATTGAAAGGTTTAAGTAAGAGAGTGATTTGACCAGATTTACTTTCGGGAATGATCTGTTTGGATGCAACACAAAAGATCACTTGGGGTGGAGGCAAAAAATTGTGACAGGGAAATCACGTTTTCTAATAAATCAGAAGAAAAAAAGGACGCTGGCTCCAGCTCAGGTAATGGTTCCAGGAATGAAGAGATATGGGAGGATTTAACATATGTGGTATATTTGAAAGACATTTAGGATGTAAACGTGAACAGAAATTGGTGATTGATTAGGCGTGCAAAATAAGGGAGAGCGAGGAATCAGAGCTGGCATCTGGGTCCCTGTTCTATTCATTGAGAGGGAATGAAGGAAAGGGAGGCATGATGTGGGAATATGCTAATTTTTGCATATTCTGAGTTCGAGGATATGTGGAATATACCTCAGACTACACATCCAATAGGCTATTGAGGTCTGGATGAGAATGAGCTAACATGGAGAACAAATTTGGGTGTCTTCAGTATTAAGGAGTAGGTTAAACTATATGAGTGATATGATCTTCCAGACAGGATCTGCAGACTGAAAATTGCAGAGGGTCTGAGGAAGCACCAGTATTTAAGGTTCTAGCACGAGGAGGGGGAGCCACAAAATGAGAAACGATAAACAGCCAGAGAAGGGCAGACAAACAGATGAGTGTGGCCTCTTGGACATGGAATGTAGATGGTTTCTTAGAAAGGGGATTGACGACATTGTCGAATATTCCTGTGATATCGGGAATGATCATGCATGCAAAGTTGCCATTGGCCTTAGGAATAATTATGTTGTCAGTGACCTTGAAATGAATAATTTGTGTGGCCTAGAAAGGGGGCACAAGACAGACTGTGGTCAGTTGGAGAATAAATCAGAAGGAAGAAATGGAGATGGGCAATGAAGACAACTCGAAAAATTTGGATCATGAAGGGAAGAAGAGAAGAGAATGATAGCTAAAAGGAGATGTGAGATCAACTTAGTTCAGACTTTCCATCCAGGAAATATTCATCCAGGGCTATTTTATGACTCCTTTTATTTACTCAGATCTTTTATAGCTGTCTGGAAAGTTTATAGCTGTGTGGATTTTGCAAATTTCTTGTTATGGTTGTTCCTGGCTAACGGATGCTCTTTTCTCTTATTTTAAATGTAATTTTTAAAAATTCTCATTACCTTATAGTTACTAGCCAGTTATTGCTGGTATTCATAGAGAGATAAAGAGATGAGAGAGATAAATGTAATTATCTTGTTTCCATTTACTTTACTAAAATCTCATAAATACTTAATTATAATTACCAGACTATAATTATAGTAATTATAATATAATATCAACAATTAATATGATATAGTAGTTAGAAATGATTTTCTTGAGTTTTCCGTGTATGTAAGTACTGATGTTTTATTTATATTTTATTATTATATGTATGAATGTCATTCCCTACCATGGTCTTTAAGGGAAGGTACTATGCGTTAGAATCTAAAATCAAAGGAGACCTTGGGAATCACCCAGACCAACATTTTCATTAAAAAAAGAAAAAAGAATTGAGGTTAAAAGCAGTTCAGTCTATAGTCTTATTTATGTGTTTTTCCTGGTCCAATTATAATACCATGAAATAGATGTACATTTCACTTCCCTAGAACACTTCAGCGTTAGGATGGGAGAGAGAATATTAAGGGTTTAGACCATATTAATTATGGTAGTAAAACATAACTGATTCAGTGGAGCCTCCAACAACATCTTCAGAAGCTAATTAAATTTTGCTGTTGCTGCCGGGGCCCAAAACACACCGCTTGGTGGCCTTGATGGCTCTTGCTACTTCATGCATCCAGCATGACCACCGGGGTGGGTTTTGTCCGTCACCACTTTCATGCTTCCACCTCTCACAGGAGCAAAGTGTTCTATCCCTTTGTATCAGGACTCACAGCTTTTCATTGGATTTCTTAAAGTAGTCTGGCTCTGTCACATCATAGTCCCCACTGCCAAGAAATGTCTACAAGTTACCAGGTCCCAGGCTGGAGGCCCTTTGAAAAGCCCCCTGTTGCTGTGGGTTGAATATTTGTGTCCCCCCAGATTCCTATGTTGAAAACCCTAATCTTAATGTGATGGTATTTGGAGGGGAGCCTTTGGGAAATAATTAGGTTTGGATGAAGTCATGAAGGATAGAGCCCCATGTGGGATTAGTGCCTTTATAGGCAGTTCAGAGAGCTTTCTATCTTTCTCTCTCTGTCTCCCACCTTATTTAACCTTCCACCAAGTGAGAATCTAGCAAGAAGGTGGCTGGCAGCTGCTTACAAACCAGGAAGATGGCCATCTCCAAACCTGGAATCTGCCAGCACCTTGATCTTGGACTTCTCAGCCACCGGAACTGTGGGCAATAAATATTTGCTGTTTAAGCCATCCGGGGCATAGCTTTCTGTTATAGCAGCCTGGACTGCTACAGAGACACATTCTCTGCTCTTAAACCATTAAAAACCCAATTTATTAAGCTATAATTTACATAGAATAAGGCATCTGGGTATATGATGAAACTTGACAAATGTGTCCACCTCTGGAACCATCCCAGCGAAGCCACTGAACATTTCTGTCACCTCTAAAATTCCCTGGTGCCTCCCACCTCCACCGCATTTCCAGGAAGCCAGCAATTTGCTTGCTGCCACCATAGATTAGTTTAGTTCATTCTGTAATCTCAAACAATTGAATCATAAAGTGTGTGCTCTTTTGTTTGGCTTTTTTTGCTCAGAATGATGTTTTTGGTTTCTTAATGTAAAGAGGTCAGTAGTTACTTCCTTGTTATTTTGCAGAAGCATTCCATTTATGAATATGCCACAGTGTGTTTATCTACTCGCCTGTTGATGGATGGATATTGGCATCTTACAAGTTTGGGGCTAATATGAGTAAGTGTGTTATGAATAATCATGTACAAAACATTTCTCATGAGCACCAGTCTATGCTGAAACTGCTGGGCTGAACACACTGCGGAGTGTACACATTTCTCTGCCCCTTTCCTCTTCCAAATCACTTGTGGATGTTTCATTTCTTCATGTAACTCCAATTTCACTATCTACCTTCTGAATTAGTCTTGTTAGAGGATTCCAGGCATAGAATCATAATAAATTCCTGGCAAGTTGTTCCTTTTTTGTCATTGAATAATTTTTTTTTTTTTTTTTCTCTAGGGGCACCTGGGTGGCTCAGTCGGTTAAGCGCCCGACTCTTGGTTTTGGCTCAGGTCATGATGTCACAGTTCGTAGGTTCAAGCCCTGCATCAGACTCTGTGCTGATGGTGTAGAGCCTGGTTGGGATGGTCTGTCCCCCTCCCTCTGTGCCCCTCCCCTGCTCATGTGCTTTCTTTCCCTCTCAAAATAAATAAATAAACATTAAAAAAGACTTCTTTTTATAATAACATTTTTGCCTCAAACCTTATTTTGCCTGGTATTAATATTGTTTTCATTGATTAATGTTTTAGCAGCATATTTTATCATTCCTGCCATTGTAAATATTTATATGCATTTTCTTAAGAGTAATATATGGCCATAATTCAAAAATCCAAATTGTGCTGCAATATTCAACGAAAACCTGGAGTCTTCTTTTTTACTGTGGCCCAAACAAAACCCTCCAGAGGCCAACAAGTAAGATGACTTTTAGCTTTGTTTATATTTATCTTCATATTTTAAAATACCATATTTAAAATATTTTTAACGTTTTTTTCTAATTGAGGCAGTACTACTGATTTCCAAGTATGGTAGATGAGAACCTATTCACTTATACATGTTTCCCACTCTCCTACTGTGGATAGATTTGATTCTTGCTTAAGTTATTATTCAGAGTTTGTATACGTAAGTATTTCATAATGTTTACATCTGAGACACCATGATGTTGTACAACTGCATTTACTTTTTTGTATAATGTTGTTTTTCCTAGTATCAACAATTGTTTCATCTTGCTGTTTTCTTAAAAGATCCTATTACTATTTATTTCTCAACCTTTTCAACATGATTATATGTATTGAATAACCCATCTATTTATTTTCCTTTATTTTGTAATGTATAATCTGGAGCCCTCCATTCCTCCATATTAATCTGGACTTTGGGGTTCAAGCTGGCTTCTCAATATTGTCTTTTCCCCCTCTTCTAGCTTTGGATTTAGCCTTTTGATTCATTGTTATGCTGCCTTATCCTTCTCCTTCTGAACAGAATTTCTTTCTCTCCTGGTCCATTACACATATAACATCAGTTCATAGTCACCTAGTTAACCTCAAAGTCCTAAAATGAGTACAAATCTTCCCCTTTTTTTCAGACTGCAAGTAACAATGGAGGAAGAGAGGAAAAAAAGTTTTAATCCTGGGAGTGGTGTATTGGGATTTATGTTTTAAACCATTAATTATTGCAGAGTGGAAAATGAGTGTGCAGCTATGAACACGTGTATGATCATAGTCTAGTCATGAGATGACAGTGTTCATGTGGAGATGGAGGAGGTGATGGGGAAAATTGAATATATTCACAAGATATTAGAGAAGCAGCATACATAGGGCTTGGTGATTGGATGGTGATGGGGGGTCAAGTTGGAGAAGTCAAGGATGACTCCAGGGGTTCTGGTTAGGTGGATGGTAGTACCATTTACTGAGCTGTGGAATATTGAAGGTCATAGAGGGGACGAGAAAGAGTCCATTTGCAAGTGATAGTGATGTGACCATTGCCTACTAGCCATTTTTCATGTACATTTTCTAAAGGTGCTAAACTTTGTAAAGCAGTGGGTGATGACTAAAATTAGACTGACAGAAGAAGGATGGAAAGACATGGTGTTCTGCCTGCTCAGCCAATATGGGTGACACTCACTTAAACCCCACTATTTTTCAAGGACCAAAATGCTAATATATAGTCAATTACCGTAATTAGTTGTTCCTGTTTATTCTCCGGGATACCATTTCGCATGGAATTTTTTCCTTCATACTCTCTCCTTACAGGTAGAAAAGATCAGTCTATTTAGCAAGCAGGTATGGTTGGAAACTAAGTGGAGCTATTCCCAAAATAAGATGGAAAACAAAATGTGAGAGAGTGCAGAGCTTGAATTGAAGAAAAACCCTTGAGAGAAAAATGCAATAAGCCAACTTAATGAGCCAACCGATTTCAATAGGAAATTATTGGGAAAAGAATTTTTTTGAAGGACATGTAGGGTTATTTCACCTTCCTGGAGCACAGTGTCAAAAAGGCTGCTGGGGGAAAGAAAGGTGCAGACCTATACAACGAGTAGAAAGGAGAGGGTTATGAAAGATAGGGTTGTCAGGGGTCTCTAAATCTCTCACAGTTAGAATGAAACAGGATCAGTGATTCTTAGGCTTATGTGCCTGAGTCACGTAATCTTATAGCATTACACACACACACCCACACACACACACACACACTCTCTCTCTCTCTCTCACGCACACACACAGATATAAACACACACATAGTTAAAGCATGTGTCTTATATGACAGGGAAACAGAAGGACCATGAGTGAGAATTTAGCATTGATCATCGAGGTATGATTTGTGTCATTACAGAAACGGAATCATGTCACAAAATGAGCCAATTCCCCTGCTGAACCCTCATTATCAAGGAAAGACTGTAAAAATAACATTTTTGTCCTTCTAAATCATGTGCAAACTAAACCACACATTTACTAATAAATGCAGACTACTTTAGTGTCTGATAAATTTATAAGGAGTAAGGAGCAATCTTGAAAGATAAATCTACCTCTATTGAATTTATGCTTTGCACACGCATTTCTTTGCTACTATTACTTGCTTTACTATTATTATTGAAACATCTATTCCCTTCCCAATCCATTATATCTTAATGAAGATGATGGCCTTGTAAAGTGGAGAGAAAAAGATTAAATCACTGTTTTTTTTCCTTCTTCAGATATAATGGAAAATGGTATGTTGACTGGGCAAGGAAACCCTAATAAGTGATTCAGATTCATTTCCAACAAAGGGCCTACTTTACAGCAGGCACAGTGCAGATGATCCCATACATATTGTCTCATGCAATAGTACACACTGGAATTATTTTCTCAAAGTCTGAGAAAATCTTGAAGTTTCTCCAGGATTACTGATTGGAATTTTCGAAGATTGGAAGTTCTGACTATGGTAAAAATTTTAAGGCTCACATCATTGGGGAAAGTTGCACAATGAACAAACTGGACTTTTCCTAAGCCATTCTATGACAAAAGTGAAGAATAAGAGAGCTCCATGACACCAATCAAATGTATGCGCCACATGGCATTAATAATTGTGGATGGCTGATTCTCAAATAACAGCGTGTTCAGTGTGTTGAGACAAAACATTCAGATGGCATAGGGGATTTCTAATTTTTTTTTTTTTGGTGATATTATATATAAACAGGTCTAAAGGACGAAGATACAAATTCGCTAGAATAATCCATTTGTTTATTTATGAGTTGGCTTCGGTGACAGTGCTGCCCAGAGGGAATGCTGCCTCAGTACAACTTAATTCTAATTCTACAAAAAGCAGCATAAAACGGTGGAAAGATCATGGCATTCATGGTCTAACACTTGGGCTTCAAGTTCAGCACTGCCTCTTGAAAACTCTGTGACATTGACAAGTGTCCATTAATCTCCCCTCACAACAGGGACAGTAATAACACCTGGCTGCGACTTCACATGATCACTGCGAAGAGCAAAGAACCCGATGTGCCTGCTCTGTAAGTCAGTCAGGCATGTTTCTCCTTGTCTTTCTTCTCTTTCTTTTCAAGTGGCATGTTTTATCTGGTCAGGACCACAATAGTGAACTCGAGTTGTGATTGAGTTATCCGTAAGGTTCCCTGGTAAATGACTATTCTGGTCATTTACACTGAGTGTGATTGAGCCGAGAAGCCTGCTGGAAGGGAGGGAAGCAAAGCGGGCTTTACTAGATTCTTAGAGAATGAAGGAAATACCAATGGTTGAGGCAAGTTGTGCTATAGCTTGGTGCTACATGAGTTACTTTGCTGTAACAATTTAAATGCTTCCCCCATGAGACGGGAAAATTTATGCTGGACACACTTGCGGCTTCAATTTCACATTCGAAAAGGCACTCTGGAGTCCGTGAAAGGAGGCACTGGGACTCAGAAGGCAGCCCATCTGTACTCCCTGATTTGTAATCCTGTTGGTTTCCTTATGGGAATTTTCAGAGACTCTGAGCCAAAAGGCCATAATTCTGTCAACACCTCACACCACAGGAGCAGGGGTTAGGACTTGATCCCTGGAAGCTGTTACACATGTACGATATCCTGGGATAGGAGGGGTGGGCTTGATGGGATCTGGCCCCCGTGTTACTAGAGCCATTGTCCTCAAGAGATGTCAGCTGCCCCGCATCCTGGCAGTTGATGCTGCACTAATGATGCCCAGTGGACAGCCTAGATCTCCAGGGAAGGACGGAGCCAAGCGGTTCTTGTTAAACGGCTGGATGGAAGCAGGTTATGTTCTCACTTCTCTCCCAGCATTTGTAGAATATTACGTTATGGGAGGTTTTTTGAGTTTTCTGTAAATCTCCTACCGTGTGGTTGGGGTGATCACAATAAGAGAGAATTAAAGTGTTGATATGACCCAGTTAGAGGGCAGTGTGTATATGGAGACCGTTCCTTGGTATGCTGGGTCCACTGTCACCCTTCTCTGCTCTGCTCTGGGCTCTGGGAGTATGACCTGTAAGGATTAGATTGGGCCTCCTGGGTGGCTCCGTTGGTTAAGCGTCTGACTTCAGCTCAGGTCACGATCTCACGGTGTGGGTTCAAGCCCCATGTCAGGCTCTGTGCTGGCAGTGCAGAGCTTGGAGCCTGCTTTGGATTCTGTGTCTCCCTCTCTCTCTGCCCCTCCCCAACTTGTGCTCTGTCTGTCTCTCTCAAAATTAAATAAACATTAAAAAAAAAAAGATTAGATCAACTGACTCCCTTGTACTCTGGCTTTGAGAGAGATGGTTTCATGGGAGCACCAGCATGAGATCCAAGGAAGGAAGAGGGTGAGGCAAAGTGTGTCTCTGCTTGTCTCCCTGCAGGGTGGTCAATGGGAGGCCACTGCTTTGCTACGTGCCCCTTCCACACTGCCCTTTCTAGCTTCGGATGCAATAGCTCCACATTTCTTTCACCCTTTCATTCCCACCTAGGGGAATGATGGCATACTATCATCACTAGCCCTGGATGACTACACCTTTCTTCATGTTTTTCTTCCTTCTTGCCTATAAATAGGAAATAGCCTCTTTATTACATTTTCTTCACATCCCAGTTTGCGAGTGCCATCTTTTCCAGGCCGGGATTCAGAGAAGTCAGGCAAGCCGGGGCTGCTACAGGCCTGCACAGGGAGGCAAACCTAAACTCCAGATGCCCAATAGTTGTTGGGTAGAGCATCATTCCATTGCAGTGACAACCGGGCATCCTCTCTTTTCATTACTTTTTTGATGGGGTTGGTTTTTTCTCAGTTCTGTCTTTTTTTTTTTTTAATGTTTTATTTATTTCTAGGAGAGAGAGAGAGAGACAGCGTGAGCAGGGGAGGGTCAGAGAGAGAGGGAGTCACAGACTGAAACAGGCTCCANTCTAGGAGAGAGAGAGAGAGACAGCGTGAGCAGGGGAGGGTCAGAGAGAGAGGGAGTCACAGACTGAAACAGGCTCCAGACTCTGAGCTGGCAGTCAGCACAGAGCCCGACGCGAGGCTTGAACCCATGAACCGCGAGATCATGACCCAAGCGAAAGTCGGACGCTCAACCGACTAAGCCACCCAGGCACCCCATTCTTAGTTCTGTCTTAAAATGTCATATCACAAGTGCTTGATTGTGTGGTGAGGTCCAAGTCATTTGTTGAAGGGGGATCATGAGTATTATCGCTTAACATATATGATGGTTTATTTGGTGTATTTAATTTTGGGATACAAAAACAAGGTACTAGTTTTGTTAAGATAAAAAATAAAATGCCTTTCCCTTTTCCTTTCCTTGTTTTTTTATACTTGTTTCCTTATTAATTTTCTCTTGTTTAAACCTAGGGTAGGTGTCTGTCATTGAGAACACTAAATCTGGGTCGAAATCCATACTCCGAAAAAATAAGAAGGAAAAGAAAAATGCAGCCACTTTGCAACACATATGAGCAAGAAAACACTGTAAGAGTTTATAGTTTTCGGTGGCAGGGCTATGTGGCTCAGCCCACACAAAGGCATATTGTTCTAGTCAAATGATCCATGTAAGTTGGCTGATTTGCTTTCTTTGTATGATAATATCATACTTTGAAAGTCTCACCATATACTGTCAATTCTTTAAAAGCTACAGTATTGTATGCCTCTGTCTTTTTGGAGGTGTATTAGTCTAGATCTTTACTGCTACTCCACTCTGCTACATACTGTATGCATCTAGACATTAAAATACCAGAGTATATTTGGATCACCTGTATTGTGTTTTGAGACCATTGTAGCACTCTGCGACCTAAGACCACTAATGACTCTTCCAAGTGTAAAGAACTAACCTGCAATTCTAAAGATTCACAGCTGGAAGGATTTCATTTCCCAAGAACCAAAGCCAAGAAAGTTAGTAAATTTGGAGTCAACATGTGCTTCCTGGACCGATGTTTACATGACTCATAATGGCTGCACTCCATTGCTATTAGGGACTCTGTGTGTTAGGAGTCTCTTTTCGCCCCATCTCAGCACATCAGCAATCCTGTTCTATCTGACAGAGACACATGCAGCCATTTTGATGCACAGTAAAGCTGATCACTGAAAATACCTTGGGGGTTATAAACCCAGGGATAAAAATATTTTGGGTATACTCTCCCTCTCCCTCCCTAGGGTAGAACTGATATTAGTAGCTTTACCTTCCTCTATAAACTTTTTGGCTCAAAGTTTGTCTACCAAGAATGCTCAGTGATTCTTCCTTGTAGTTACTTGGTGCTCCTAGACCAGTGAGTTCCTGGTATTTTACAGAGAACTTGCTAAGGAACACTTGTTCAGTGTCTGCAATGTGCCAGGCACTGAGTTAGTGACATCATATATCAGCTCTTAAGTCCGAAAGTTCGTAGTGATGCCTGTGAAGCCAAAGATTCAGGTAGGCTAAGTAACATGCTTGAGGCCAAACAGCCAGTAGATGGGAGGGCTGAAGTCAGAATTTACTTTCCAATGACACAAAGCCTGTTCCTTCACTGTGGCAAGCTGTTGGTAGGCAATATTAACTATTCTGTGGCTGAGGATACTGAAATCCTGAAGTTAAATCATTTGTAAGGTTACATTGCAAATCAGGAGTAGATATTACTATATCCAGTCACAGTAGAGTATGGTTAAACCAAAGTAGAATTCTAAATGATGGTGAATATCAGATTCTGGTCAGAAACAGAACATACAGAGGTGAGAAAACATACTATTTGGGGACAAATAAAGACAAACTTGGAAAAATGCCTGAAAGTTTTTTTTTTTTTTTTAATGAGATGAGGATGATAATGATGATGGTTCACACCTGGTTACCATGGGGCTACTTCCAACATGGCCTCTTATTTTTGAAGGTATTAATGCCAGGCTCAGAAATAAGTCAGCACTGGGAAGCTTCAGAAATAATTGATTGGACAGATGATCTGTAGGTTTGGTGCACAGATATTTTTTGTAAAACAGACAATAGCCTCCTAGGAAAAGCAGCCCCCAGGGCTATCTTTTTCTGAATGAGCCCGATGGGTTGAAGGGTGAGAATCACATCTTGGTGATCACGTAATGGTGATCTGTCCATTTGTGGCTTATTGGATTCACTTTACATTATTCTGTGGCTGAACTTAAAAGAACTACATTGTTGTATCCATTCGGTACAGTACTCATGGCAAGAAATTAATGGTAGTTCCATTTGATATTTAATGGTAGGGGAGTTCTCTCTGAAAGTAAGGGAAGTAAAAATTCTCGCCTAAGAAATAGCAAGGGTAATTACCTGGACTGAGATGCAGTTGAAGATACATACAATAAAAATTGTAAACATCTGAATATCATATGCGAAGCTCAGTATTTTCCTTTGCGTTTCTGACTATAGTCATGTGGGGGAATAACTTATGTGGCCTTAGATTTCTCCATGTCAAGAAACCTTTATCTCCTTTGACTTAATGAGTAAGAAATCAACATCAAATCTTCTCAGATAATGCTATGTGCCCCTTGGGTTAAAGCAACTCTACAATGTTCTGAGCAGTGTTGACAATCCTTTCCTAAACTGGCTGCCAAGGAAGTGTCCAGAGGAAACTTAGTGAACCTGGGACTCTTAGTAACAACTTTGTATAATTTCATCCTGGTAAAGTCATGTGAATTAAAAGAAAAGGCCATAGGATTGTAGACTTTCTTGGGAAAAATATGTAACAACAGTTAGAAAACACAGTCTTTCTTTTCTCTATTAGTGAGTGAAGGCTAATCAAAGCTACAGTAAGAAATAAACTCCAAAATCTCTATGGCTTCACAGAATAAAAGTTACTTTCTTGGGGCACCTGGGTGGCTCAGTCAGTTGAGCATCCAGCTCTCGATTTCTGCTCAGGCCATGATCTCATGGTTCGTGGGATTGAGACCTGCGTCCGGCTTTGTGCTGACAGTGTGGAGCCTGCTTGGGATTCTCTCTCTCCCTCTCTCTCCGCCCCTCTCCCCCCCACTCTCTCTCTCTCAAAAATAAATAAACTTTTAAAAAGTTACTTTCTTTTTTTTTTTTTTTTTTTTACAAATAGTTTATTGTCAAATTAGTTTCTACATAACACTCAGTGCTCATCCCCAAAGTGCCCTCCTCCATGCCCATCCCCCCCTCCCCCCCACATCCATCAGTCCTCAGTTTTTGTCAGCATTCAAGAGTCTCTCATGGTTTGCCTCTCTCCCTTTCCCCCACCATTTCCGCCCTTCTTCTCCCGCTTGTTCCTCCATCAAGTTCCTCCTAATCCTCCTATACGTGCAAACATATGATATTTGTCCTTCTCTGCCTGACTTATTTCGCTCAGCATAACACCCTCAAGGTCCATCCATGTTGCTACAC